>NW_024751459.1:0-15634 GCF_018991925.1 Homarus americanus
TATAAGTGTCTTACTTACCTTGTTCATTTATTGATACTTTAATCATTTGACTGTAAATGGACAGGCAAGGGTTTGTTTTAATATAATTTTTATACTATCAAAAAAGTATTAATGGATGATCTTTTTAATATATCGAGTTCAGATATTACCAAATTGGCGGAGCGTTATAATAACGATTCAGATATTGCTGATGGCAATAGTGCTAATACTGAGCAAATAGAATCATCAGATTCGCAAGAAACACAGGTGCAGTTCCAGCTAGACACTTCCGTTAAGAGTAGTGAAGATTAATAGATTGGTCATTTGTCGATTTAAACCGTAGAACCCTAAGGTCAGGTAATAAGTACAATACAACACCTGACTATGGGCAGGTTCTTTCTTATCCTACAGAGAAAGACAGTGTGTCAGAAAGTTTTCATTACCTTCCACATTAACTGATCCTTCAGTTAGGCCTAAGTTGTATAGCGTGGCTACTTCTAACACCGGCATGTCAACTAACCCTTCTGATGTTATTCAGGTGTTACCTCGTAACGACCAAGTTCGCGAATTTACGGCGGAAGATGACTACCGTGTGACTACTTTTTTAAGACCATGTGAGGATACTATGAAAAATGTTAAGATAATGGGATATGATGATTGAAAATCTTTTGTCTGCTCTCATATCAAACAAGGTAGCTTTGCAAGAGAGCATTTAGACATCAGTGATCTTGCTGATCCTAGGTATAAAAATTCAAAAAGGCACTAATTGGTATTTTTTAATTTGGAACACAGCAAGGGACATTTAAATTGGATGTTTAGATGGATTGACCATATTACACGTGTGGTTCACGCGGAAAGTCAGATGAAGAGTGTCACCATTGCTGGTGATGTCTGTCAAGACATTCTTGCTAATTTTGGTGGATCGCCCTGGCTTGATAATAATGACAATGTCTAAACAAAATGTTGCAAAACTGATTGAACTAATTAGTCTTCTTGTGACAGTCCATGACTCTACATATTGTCATGCACAGGATATTGAAAGCAGACAGAAGAATCAAGTTACCCGTCAACACTACCAGACAACCTGCCGCCACCAGTCTCCTGCTGCCGAGTCCGGTCGTGAATTTGCCTCCACCAATCAGGGCTCTGCCCCACTACCCCGCAACCTGTGTTAAGCCACGGCAATCTATCCTCTCCTTGCTACAATCTACCTTCCCTCACCCCCATTATCCTTCCACTGAACCTCCTTCACCCTATCACTAGCCATTGATTGATTGATTGCAGCAACAGTTGGACGATTGTACCTGCAGTTTTAATGAGTACTCTCCACTTTCAGAATGGGGAAATCACCACACCCACTGTTGTTTTACCTGACGTGAACATGGGGACTGATGTAGTATGTCTTACGGAAACATGCAAGGTTAAAGGCTTATCGGCAAATCTACATTGAGCACGATTCGACCTGATGGTTTAACAGACGTTCTAGTTCTCATCAAACAGGTGCTCTTAGAATATTGAAAGAAGGTTGTTTGTGTGATTTTCAAGTTTATCATAAACATGTTGCACAGCAGCCTATGCTATCCCAATCGGTAGTGTTTCATCTCCACTTGAACAAAACAGACAGGAGAGGATAGATAAAATATCACCACATGTTAAGGTGATTGATCATCCTCGAGGCAAGACTAGACTCTTAAGAGTTACTTGCCGACTACAGAAACATTGTAGCTTTACCAGGGGAACAGTTAGGGCACACAGATCTAACCTCACATCACATATCCTTAAAAGAGAGCACGAATCCAATTTACCGACTACCACATAGCCAGTGCGCTGTAGTTCAGGACATGGTTCAGGATAAGTTGGATGAGAAGGTTATCACACTTTCTAAATGTCCTTTCAATAGCCCTTTGTTTTTAGTCCCAAAGAAGGATGGCGGTTGGCGCCCAGTTTTTGACTTTAGACGGGTCAATGAAAATACTATTCCAGATAGGTACCCTATGCCTGTCTTGAGTGATATTTTACAATCCTTAGGCAAGGATAATGCTGTTTTTAGCAATTTAGATTTGCTTAGCTGATATTGACAAATACCAACCGATGAAAAATCGCTAGAGGTTACTGCTTTTAGTACTCCCTTGGGCCATTTTGAATTTCTGCAGATGCCTTTCGGTCTCAGAAATGCCCCACTGACTTTTCAAAGGATGATCAACACCTTGTTTGCCAGGTTGATAGGTACCACAGTATGTGCTTACTTAAATGATCTCATAGTAGTCAGTAAGGATGTAGATACTCATCTTGCTAAACTCCGTGAAATTTTACAAAAGCTTTCTACAGCAGGACTTAGTCAAATTTTCTAAATGTGAGTTTTTAAAATACAGAGTCCATTTCCTTGGTCACGTACTTCACGGTGACGGTATTCATACAGTTGATGATAAAGTTAAGGCTGTTGCTCAGTTCCCACGTCCTACAACTGTTGATAAGGTGCGAAGTTTTCTTGGTTTGTCTGGATATTATTGTTCTTTTATAAGAGGCTATGTGTCAATAGCTTCACCCTTGACTAAATCACTTAGGAAGGATGCAACTTTTGTATGGAATGCTGAACACGAAGATAGTTTTCTTGCATTAAAGACAGCGCTTACCAATGCCCCTGTTTTAGCATTTCCTGACTTCTCTCAAGAATTTACTCTGTGTGCCGATGCCTCAGGACAAGGAATCAGTACTGTCCTTATGCAGCTGGACACACGAGGAAATTTAGAGTAATTGCTTTTGCAAGTCGTAAACTTAGTATTGTACCTTTAGTTAAGACAGTCCATAGTGACAACAGTGACCGAGGTGGAGACTGAAAATTAAATTAAATTAAAATTGGAACAAGCAATCAGGCACCAGTGCCTGGGAGTAGCCAAGACATATTATTGGCACCACAAAGAAAGTTTTTCTTTTGTGTGTGTGTTTTCTTAAGGACTGTGATTACGATCACCATCCACAGGGAGATACAGTGTACAGGTAGTTCTGCTATAACGCGATAGTAGTGTTCTTGTAAAACATCGTGTTATAGAAATTCGTGTAATAGAAATAACAGGGCTTATGGAGAAAATAGGGTTAGGTGCAGATTACTCCAAATCGAAAAAAAATTTCGTAGTTAGCCTAACACAAAGGATAGCACAGTCTAAATAAATGTTACATTCATATCTAATAATGAAATCATACAGTAAATGTTACACTTTACCTTGAAAAAATATGAATATAACTTGATGGGGGATAAGGGTGATGTTGAGGAGTCATGAAACATCAAGCTTTTCTTCAAGTGTTATAGCCTTTCTTTTACGATCACCACCGGAAATGGGATCACCAGAACGCTTCCCAGAGATATTCTTCTTTTCCATAGTCACAAAATTGGAGATACAGTAATCAGAATTCACTGAGGACGCTTAAAAACTTCACACGTGTTTCAAACTGAACGTGTGGAGTAAACAGAGCGCGCGGGTCTAAAACGCTATGTATTTTGTTTTTCTCTCTTATTTAAAATTTTACAATTTACATATACTGTACAGGTATACTGTTTACATAAATATTACATAAATTATTTCTGCAATTGTTCACAAACAAAACACATAAATCAAATGAACATGTGATGTCGAACGTGAACTGTAAACACTGCATAACCCCGCGCCAAGCCACAACACTGTACAGTACACTTTAAACGCTACGTATTTAGTTTTTCTCTTTTATTTAAATTTTTACAATTTACATATACTGTACAGGTATTTCTTCGGCAAGCTTACATCAATCAATTGAACAAAATGGATACTGAGCATCATTTCTTATACAACAGGCCAATACAACACTGTACAGTACACTTTAAACGCTACGTATTTAGTTTTTCTCTTTTATTTAAATTTTTACAATTTACATACAGTATATATATATGTAAATTGTAATTTACATATTATTCATATTATGCTAGAGCGCCCACAAAACATGAGAAACGTTTCAGTCCCCCAGTAGAGATGTCCGTTCTCTATCCACTTCAGGATGTCTTAGTCCTCCGTTTTCTTTTTGTGTATTCGCTCAGGGACTCAAGTATTTCTGTATATGACACAGGATGATAAGGGAATTTGAAATTATGAGTGAATGAATTTATTATACAGTGATCAATTAACATAATTTTGATGTGTTTAAGTAGTATTCAGGCGCCTTCAGCCTAGTAATGTTACGACATTCGTATCACTCACTCTAAACCACGAATTTCATCCATACAGAGAGGCCAAGCGCTCTGTTTACATCACACACACATAAATATTACATACCGTATATCTCGGCCTATTTTATAATCACAGTCATGTACTGAATATTCTATGTAAAAAATAAAAATTTTAAATGAATTATTTATAGTGTGGTCGACTTCCTACACAAAGACGGGCTATAAATAGCCTTCTTATCTCCTCTCCATCTATTACCCTCTGTTCTCAGAGAGAACGTTTTGGTAAATAACTTTTGTTTGTTTATTTTCATTGTTTGTCTAATTTATCATGTTGTATCAAAGTAATATTACTAAAATTTGTGTATAGGTAGTAGGTAGCTACCAAACACGGAGATACTACCGCCTGGGAAGATATTGGAAGCATAATGTACAGTATTGTCTAATGGTAGATCCTACTTCCATATGGCATCACGAAAATTGTGACCAAGTCTTAGGTTGCTGATCTATCTTTCTGCCTCATTTACACACAATTGCAGAGTTTCAATTGTTTCTCTTCCTTTGACAACACAACATACATACAATATAAATTTTCTCACCTTTGATCTTTTTTCCTTTTTGCATTTATTTATGGTTGGTTATTTAAAATAAGGCCAATTCACTTAAAGTATTGGCATCAAATTTTACCGGCTGGTGTACACTAGTGACTCACTTAAGCGTCAGTTATTTAACTGGAACTAATGTCGGTGTGAGTAAAATATTTCCATTTACTTGAAATAGATTTGCCGATTTATTTGTTTATTTATTTATTTATAATATACTGTAACATATTGAACACACTGCAAGTATTTTCTTTAATTTATATACTTGTTTCGCAAAAAAGGGAGGCTACTATTATACCTGGTAGGTGAAGTTGACCAGACATTTATGGTGATCATTAAGGACCAAACGCCGAATCCATGACGTGACTTCTGTTCATCATTCATATCCTAAATTTACCACTGTCGGTAGTTTCAAGAATTAACGCAGTCATTTACTGAATATTCTTTGTAAAAAAATAAATTTTAAATGAATTATTTATTGGAGATAAGTATTATCAACAGTAAATATACAGATATGCATTACTGACCACTTCCGAACACAAGGACGGCTAAAAATAGCCACAGGCGGTCACAGTCAAGGTCACTTTCCCTTTCTTGTCACTGGCAAATGGGGGGGGGGGTGATGATAGCAGCTGTGTTTATTACCGGGGTATATTGTTCTTTTATGGTATGTTAGACTGGTTTATAATACATTTTTATTATTTTAATATACCGGTAATCTTCATTTTAATCCAGCTTCCCAAACGTAAGTTTCAGTATAAAATAATTAGTGGTACTGTAGGACCTTGTGAGTGGTTTACTGTATACATAAATATTACATAAATTATTTCTGCAATTCTTCACAAACAAAACACATAAATCAATTGAATATGTGATGTTGAACATGAACTGTAAACACTGTGTGTGATGTAAAGAGAGCGCGGGTGTAAAACGCTATGTAATTTGATTTTCTCTTTTATGTAAAATTTTACAATTTACTTATAATATATAGGTATACTGTATACATAAATATTACATACATTATTTCTGCAATTGTTCACAAACAAAACACATAACTCAATTGAACATGTGATGTCAAACGTGAACTGAAGCCACAACAACCGTTCGAGTGGAATCGCGTTAGAGCAAACGAGTTCGCGTTTTACAAATATCGTTCCTCAATTCATAAATCGCGTTCGAGCAAATTCGCGTTGTCAAAACACGCGTTATAGCAGAACTCACTGTATAGTAAGTCCTCGCTTAACGTCGTGGTTCCGTTCCTGAAAACCGCAACAATAACGGAATCAATTTCCCCCCCAAAAAGAAATAAGTAAAATACAGGAGTTTCGTTCCCCAGTCTCCCTTTGCCCCATAAAATACATTATATATATACAGAAATTCAATGGCATTTTTATAGAAAATAGTACACAGTACATATATATAAATAAACTAAATCATTTTGTACGTATTGTACTCACTGATAGGCGGAGGTGGTGGAGCGAGTGTGTGGTGGGTAGTGGAGCGGAGGAGGAAGAGGCCGGGAGAGGAGGAGGGCAGGAGAAGAGGAGGGTGGCACGTCACCGAGACCCAGTGGGTGGCTCCTCCTCCCGCTCTGACTGGGGTTCCTACGCTGCTGTTTGCTCCTCCTCAGCTGCTGTTTGCTCCTCCTCGACTGCTGGTTGCTCCTCCTCGCTTGCAGGCTGTTATGAAGATGCTGCTTCTGCCTTCCGGCGATGAAAAAAGAATCCAGAGTTGACTGATTAGTGCTCCTCTTCCTTTTGTCCATGTAGATCTCATTATAGTAACTAAGAGTTTCCTCTATGTTGAGTACAATATTTGAGCTATGTTTTCTGTTTGGGTGGTCATCTACAAGGATTTGCATACCATGCTGGATCATGTTGAATGCTTCAGCCATCCTCTTGGTAGTTAGCGTTCATTGAGGTGTTTCTTCATCGTCTTCTTTTTCAGGGCACATTGTTCAGTTAGCCGTTGCAGTTCTTCATTAGTTAGCTCTTCTGTATGGGATGCCAAGACTTGCTCAATATCCTCAGAGTCCAACTCGTGAAAGCCTGCCTGTCTAGCCAAGATGAGGATATCCCTATCCACAGATGGGACTTAGTCTGTGAACCCCGTAAAACTGTTGACACACTCGGGCCATAACTTACGCCACACACCATTCAGGCATCTTTCTGAAACTTCTTCCCATGCCTTGACAATGTTGTCGATTGCATGAAGAATGTCTTAGCCCCGCCAATATTCTCGGATCGTAGATTTATTTTCTCCGTCAGTAGCAGTTGGTCTATGGTACGCCAAAAGTAATACGCCTTAAATGTGGCGATAACGCCTTGGTCCATAAGTTGCAGCAGTGCTGTTGTGTTAGGAGGCAGGAAGACAACTCGAACATTGTCATGTAAGTCATCGAGACTGGGAGGATGTGCTGGAGCATTGTCAATGCCAAGAAGAATTTTAGGTTCTCCTTGGCACAATAATCCTTCAGTGCAGGGACGGCGTACACGTTGAACCATTAGTTAAATATGGCGCTGGTTATCCATGCCTTCTTATTTGCCTTGAAGATAACAGGAAGGTGATCCTTACAGTAACCTATCATGGCACGTGAGTTGGCAGCACGAGGAATTAGCATAGGCTTCAGCTTGAAGTCGCCAGCAGCATTCGCGCCAAGCAGCAGCGTCATGCGGTCTTTTGCCGCTTTAAAACCTGCCGTTCTTTCTTTCTTCCTTGGAGATATAGGTTCTTTCGGGCATCCTCCTTCAAAAGAGACCGGTCTCATCCACATTGAAGACTTGCTTCGCTGTGTAGCCTCCTTCCTCGATAATGCCAGACTCCGGTAGAATGTCTACATGTATCTGAAAATAGTAAAAAAAAAAAAAAAAAAAAAAAAAATGAAATATATATATATATTATATATATATATATATATATATATATATATATATATATATATATAAATATATAAATATATAAATATATAAATATATATATATATATATATATATATATATATATATATATATATATATATATATATATATATATATATATATATATATATAAAAGTCAAAATCGGATACAGGAAATCGAGACCACCCAAAATGCAGATTTTCAAAGCAGTTTTGTTGGCAGGCATTTGTGTGTGTGCATGCGTGGCCTCCTGGCTACTGACAGCGACCGCGTGGCTGCATGCTTTAAATTGGGCAATCAAACTGTGACAACATACCGTATACACTCGTCTATAACCCCCCCTCGTTATCAGTCGTCCCTGATTTTTTGACCAAGAAATCGTTAATTTATGATATTCCTCGTTTATAGTTCCACCCACGTTTTTGAGGGTAATGGAACAACAAAACCACTAAAAACGCTCTACGTCCTATAAACTGAGGCTCGCCGTGCATGAAACACAAGTGCTGAAGGCAAATTGTTTACCATTTATTATTACGACACTTTACACTGAAACCTGGGTAGTTTCAACAAAAATATTGTATATTTCCATTCAAGTATTTATTCAAGTCAATTAGGAGGGAATATTATTGAAATACAACAGTTTTTAAACTAAACCATTCGAAAAGCGATTACGGTAACATCTTTTGAACGAAAGAAAGCGAAAGTCATTGTTTTCGTCATGATTTTATCCCACTTTCCACTGTAATACGTATGTAATTTCAGGAAAAATATTACATTTCCGTGAATGTATTATATCAAGCACAGTATGAATAGAATATCATTGTAATATATCAGAATTTTAACCAAAAACTATTAAAAAAACGAGTAACGTCTCAAGAACATCGGAAGCTTAGGTAAAGTCTTTTGTTTTCGTCATGTATTTTATCCTATTTTACATTGAAATACGTCACGTTTCCACAAAACTACTATTTATCTCCGAGAATATATTCATTTAGGCGCAGTTTAGGTAAAATAGACGAGTGATGTAATAGTTTTTTAACTGAAAACGATTCGAAAAACACGTACCCTCTAGCCCTGTTCAAAGAGAGGACTGGGAGAAGCTGTTTGGTGCTGCAGACGATGACAAGGAAAATGATTTTGATGGATTTTAATGAAAATATTCAGAAATATGGTATCGTAGTATTTATTCAAGTCAATTAGGATAGAATATTATTGTAATACAACAGTTTTTGAACTGAAAACCATTCGAAAAGCGATTACGGTAACATCTTTTGAACAAAAGAAAGCGAAAGTCATTGTTTTCATCACGATTTTATCCCACTTTCCACTGTAATATGTACGTTCAGCAAAAATATTACATTTCCGTGAATGCATTATATCAAGCACAGTATGAATAGAATACCATTGTAATATAACAATATTTTGAGTCCTACTCTTTCCATTTACAGAGTACTGTACAAGCCCATAATAATGGCTCCTAAAGTAGATAAACTTAGTTGTGTGAAGAGAAAGAAGAACACGTTGAAATTGAGTGACAAACTTGAAATAATTAAGAAACTAGAACGTGGTGTGAGCAATACTGTTCTAATGGAAAATACAACATTGGAAAGTCTACAATTTATGATATATAAAAGGCAAAGAATAAAATTTAGAATTCACAGTTTTTTCATTAAAACTGCTCGTTTTGATAAATGAAGCAAGCTATATTTGCTAATGAATAAACTATCAAAATGTACCTGTTCATTTCTTCTTTATTCCTCCTTAAATTTGAATTTTAAAAGTACTGCCTGAGAATCCGGAAAATCCGAAAATCCGGACCAACCCAATCCCCAAGCAGTCCGGATTTTTGGACTCACTGCCTGGGCAAATAGCTTTATTATAAATTATGTACTTGTGGGTTAAGCTGAAAAGAAAAATGACTGACAATTGTGATGTTTATAAGGAAAATTAAAAGTATTTAATAATAAAGAAAATTTTTATTTAGGAGAATCAGAGACCAGGCAATCATATTCCTCCCACATTTGGCTTAAAGATTTCGTCCAGATTGGTCAACTTTTTGGGGTGTTTTCCGGTGTGGAATCCTTACCACGTTGGGTGTGTGTTGGTCGGTGAGACTATGGCCACGCTTTTGGGTGTGTGTGTTGGTCGGGTTCGACCTTGGCCACGTTGGGTGTGTGTTGGTCGGGTGAGATCATGGCCACGTTGGGTGTGTGTTGGTCGGGTGAGATCATGGCCACGTTGGGTGTGTGTTGGTCGGGTGAGATCATGGCCACGTTGGGTGTGTGTTGGTCGGGTGAGATCATGGCCACGTTGGGTGTGTGTTGGTCGGGTGAGATCACGGCCACGTTGGATGTGTGTTGGTCGGGTGAGATCACGGCCAGGTCTGCTATGAAGTGAGACAGGTCGTATAAGTCCTGGTTGGGTTCGACCTCTTCCTGGCCGGGTTCGACCTTGGCCACGTTAGTCGTGTGTTGGTCGGGTTCAACCTTGGCCACTTTGGTTGTGTGTTGGTCCGGTTCGACCTCGGCCTGGTCGGGTTCGACCTCGGCCTGGTCGAGTTCGACCTCGGCATGGTCGGGTTCGACCTCGGCCTGGTCGGGTTCGACCTCAGCCCTGTCGGGTTCGACCTCGGCCTGGTTCGGTTCGACCTCGACCTGGTCGGATTCGACTTTGGCCACGTTGGGTGTGTGTTGGTCGGGTTCGGCCTTGACCAAGTCGGGTTCGACCTCGACCAGGTCGGGTTCGACCTCCATCAGGTCGGGTTCGACCTCGAACAGGTCGGGTTCGACCTCGATTAGGACAGGTGAGATCTGGTCGAGTTTCACATGGTGGTGGAGTGTTTTGCAAGGTCTTGGTGGTTTAGGAATATCTTTACACATTCCACTGTCAGTCCATTTTAAGCATTTATAATAATACAGTCGCTTATTTTCTGGTCCTTCCCTCGTGGTGAACTCCAGACCTCGGGTGGCCATTAAACGTCCGATATGGAACTTGTGTATCTCCTGAAGCCCATTTTGTTGACAGTACGTGTTATATTCTTGAAATAGGTCGTGTCGACCTACTATGTCGTTACTGTCGGATGAAGGAGAGAGAAACTTCTCGAAAAATGACGAAAAGTCTTCCTTTTTTTCAGCTGACGTTTTAACTCGTTTTGGCTGCTTGACGTTTTCCATGTCTGATTTGCGTTTTCTGTTGACAGAAGTATTTTGGTTTGAGGGAATATCCACCGACTTGCTTTTTACAGCTGGCTACGAGCACGAGGCAAGGACTTCCACACAAGGCTGAAAGACGACGCCTGGGAAGGCGTACTTCTGGCCGACGCCGTGAGAGCCCCCCACGCGCACATTGCATTTCGCACCTAACTTGGACATTAACCGTCCAATATTAACAACTGAAGCCGGGGAGATGCCTTGGCCATCACAGTACTTCTTATACTCGCGGACTAAATCTTCCCGTAAGATCAATTGTGTCGAAATACCGGTGAAAATTACTTTTTCTTCAAGGAATTTAAGGAATTCCTTCTTGCCGTTGAATCGTTGTTCAGGTCGCGTATTTGCCATTTTATTCAAAGTTTTCCTCAGTGATGTCTTAAATTACTGTACAGTAATGAACAAGAATTAGTGAGATGTCAAAAATATAGTAAGAGGCTGTGTTAAAGTAATGTTAGTGTTGTATTGTAGGGATGTTAGTATTTTGTAGTGATGATGTTAGTGTTGGCTTAAAGTGATGTTAGTGTTGTGTTGTAGTGATGATGTTAGTGATGTGTTGTAGTGATGTTAGTGTTGGCTTATAGTGATGTTAGTGTTGTGTTGTAGTGATGATGTTAGTGATGTGTTGTAGTGATGTTAGTGTTGTGTTGTAGTGATGTTAGTGTTTTGTAGTGATGATGTTAGTGTTGGCTTAAAGTGATGTTAGTGTTGTGTTGTAGTGATGATGTTAGTGTTGGCTTAAAGTGATGTTAGTGTTGTGTTGTAGTGATGATGTTAGTGTTGGCTTAAAGTGATGTTAGTGTTGGCTTTAGGTGATGTTAGTGTTGTGTTGTAGTGATGTTAGTGTTTTGTAGTGATGATGTTAGTGTTGGCTTAAAGTGATGTTAGTGTTGTGTTGTGTTGTAGTGATGTTAATGTTGTGCTGTAGTGATGTTAGTGTTGGCTTAAAGTGATGTTATTGCTGTGTTGTAGTGATGATGTTAGTGTTGGCTTAAAGTGATGTTAGTGTTGTGCTGTAGTGATGATGTTAGTGATGTGTTGTAGTGATGTTAGTGTTAGCTTATAGTGATGTTAGTGTTGGCTTAAAGTGATGTTAGTGTTGTGTTGTAGTGATGATGTTAGTGATGTGTTGTAGTGATGTTTAGTGTTTTGTAGTGATGATGTTATGTTGGCTTAAAGTGATGTTAGTGTTGTGTTGTAGTGATGATGTTAGTGATGTGTTGTGTGATTAGTGTTGTGTTGTAGTGATGTTAGTGTTTTGTAGTGATGATGTTAGTGCTGGTTTAAAGTGATGATAGTGTTGTAGTGATGATTAGGATAAAGTTGCAGTGATGTTAGTTTTGTAGCATTTATACTGTTGGTTTAAAGTGATGTTAGTGTTGCAGTGATGATGTTAGTGATGTGTTGTAGTGATAGTTAGTGTTGGGCTTAAAGTGATGTTGCTAGCAGTGGATGATGTTAGTGTTGGCTTAAAGTGATGTTATTGCTATGTAGTGATGATGTTAGTGTTGGCTTAAAGTGATGTTAGTGCTAGTTGTAGCGGATGATGTTAGTGTTGGCTTAAAGTGATGTTATTGTTGGTGTTGTAGCGATGTTAGTGTTGTGTTGTAGGATGGATGTTAGTGTTGGCTTAAAGTGATGTTATTGTTGTGCTTGCAGTGATGATGTTAGTGTTGGCTTAAAGTGATGTTAGTGTTGGCTTTAGGTGATGTTAGTGTTGGCTTTAGGTGATGTTAGTGTTGTGTTGTAGTGATGTTAGTGTTTTGTAGTGATGATGTTAGTGTTGGCGTAAAGTGATGTTATTGTTGTGTTGTAGTGATGATGTTAGTGTTGCTTAAAGTGATGTTAGTGTTGGCTTTAGGTGATGTTAGTGTTGTGTTGTAGTGATGTTAGTGTTTTGTAGTGATGATGTTAGTGTTGGCTTAAAGTGATGTTAGTGTTGTGTTGTGCTAGTGATGTTAATGTTGTGTTGTAGTGATGTTAGTGTTGGCTTAATATGATGTTATTGTTGTGTTGTAGTGCTGATGTTAGTGATGTGCTGTAGTGATGTAGGTGTTTTGTAGTGATGATGTTAGTGTTGGCTTAAAGTGATGTTAGTGTTGTAGTGATGATGTTAGTGATGTGTTGAAGTGATGTTAGTGTTTTGTAGTGATGATGTTAGTGTTGGCTTAAAGTGATGTTAGTGTTGTGTTGTAGTGATGTGTTGTAGTGATGCTAGTGTTTTGTAGTGATGATGTTAGTGTTGTGTTGTAGTGATGTTAGTGTTGTGTTGTAGTGATGTTAGTGTTTTGTAGTGATGATGTTAGTGTTGTGTTGTAGTGATTATGTTAGTGATGTGTTGTGGTGATGTTAGTGTTTTGTAGTGATGATGTTAGTGTTGGCTTAAAGTGATGTTAATGTTGTGTTGTAGTGATGATGTTACTGTTGGCTTAAGGTGATGCCCTGGATCACACCTCGGATCAAAAGACTTGTGCAACAGAGAGAAAGAGCCTTTTATCTCAATGACCACATCCGCTACAGGTCCCTTCGCAACTGAGTCATCCGCGAAATACACACTGCAAAGAAGTCTCACTACCCAACCAAACTGCAACACCTGAAGTAGACCAACATCAGTCAATGGTATGGTAAGCTTAAAGAGCTCTGTGGACTAAACAATAAGACACACCCCCTCCCCTTCCTTAGCCATCTCACTAATGTTTGCGCAGCTGAGCAATCAAATAACCATTTCGCTACTATATGCCAGACGCCTCCCCGGCTTGACACAACCACTCTCCCTGCTTACCTACCAGCCCCCCTTCCCACTGACTTAGTAGAAGAATTTGAAGTAGCAAAACGTCTGGACAAACTAAAGTTAAAACGCTCCACCACCCCCATTGACTTACCAATGAAACTCTTCAAGGAGTTCTCCCTGGAGCTTGCTAAACCCCTATGCTCCATCATCAAAGCTTCTCTCAGTCAGGAGGTAGGCTGTTACACTGGATAAGTGGTTACCTAACCAACAGAAGGGCTGCTGCACTGTTTCAGGGTTACAAAAGTGAAGTTAAAGATATGCAACTTGGTACCCATCAAGGTGAAGTACTTAGCCCCACTTTGTTCAACGTTCTTATGAATGCATTATTAAATTTAATACCAGACAACCCCAGCAATATCTCAATCAGCTATGCTGATGATATTCTTATACATACTAAAACTCATCGTGAAATGCAAACCACCCTGAACCATGTATACGCAGCCTGTGAACACCTCGGTCTTATTATCTCCACAGACAAAACTAAGGTGTTCAACAAACAAGCTGGTAACCGCAAACGTGGCCCCGCCAAGTTCAAGATAGGTAACAACACTATTGACTATGTTTCTTCTTTTAAATATCTTGGTGTTTCCGTCCCTTGTACCCTACCTGCCATACAACAGCTAACCCGCCAATGTACTGACAGACTGAGACCTCTTAGAAGTGTAGCGGGGTACAGCCCGCACTATGGTGCTAATATTAGAATTGTTAAAACAATGTACCTAGGCTATATAAGATCTCTGATAGATTACCACGCACCAGCCCTGGTCATTCGTGACGGGAAAGGCGTTGACAAGCTCGAGAAAATGCAAAATAAAGCCCTCAGAATTATCCTAGGATGTCCCATGAGCACTAAAGTACTTAATATGAGGAAAGAACTAGGTATACCCAGTGTAAAGATAGAATAATTGAAGTCAACCTCATGATAGCCCTGAGGCTTCTGCGTGGTGATCCTGATAACATTGTTTCCTTAAAATTGCTAGAATGTATGAACCATGGGACTACTGAGTCTAAATGGATCCAAACTACAGCTACACATATGAAGACGTTTGGACTAGACCACCTGTACAAAGTTGAGACACAACAACGCTTCCTGCCACCCTGGCGGACAGTTCCCTTCGATATCACAATACCGACGTATCCGCCTAAAAAATTAATTATACAAAGCATTTATCTCCAACACACTGCCAAATTGAGAGCTCTTGAACACATACACACTCTACAGACTGATGATGATATCACACAGACCATCTACACTGATGGATCTCTAAACACCGCCTTTGGGAGGGCTGGAAGTGCTATTGTTGTGACTCAACCTGACGGTAATATAATTGAGAAAGGAGTTAGAATTAACAACTGGGCATCCACTCTACAAACTGAATTAGTTGCCATACTCACAGCTATTAAATTCATTGAAACCACTGTTACTGACAGTCTCATCATCACTGACTCTCTATCCTCACTACTTGCCCTTGGTACCCTCGACTCAGGTTGTCACGCTCTTGTCTCTGAAGCCAGACACAAATATGCGTGCCTTGTTGACCGGGGTGTCAGGGTCAAACTGTTGTGGATCCCCTCTCACATAGGCCTCATAAAACATGACAGAGTTGATGCCCTCGCCAAACTCGCGTCTAACAAAGACACCGTTGAATAGAATTTGGGTCTGTCAAAAAGAACCCTTAAAACTGTAATTAGGAAAGAACTTATTGATGAGTTTGACGCAAGTGGACAAGTACAAACAGGCACTAGTCGATCCATAGGTTACCATGATGAGATGTATCAAGTGAAACATGTATATGGAGCAAGTAACAAGATCACTAGATTACAAGATGTTGTAACCGCTAGATTAAGGTTAGGATATAAGTACCTCTGGCAGTATGTTCCCCAAGCAGATGTAAACAAAACTAAATGTAAAGTGTGTGGCCAGACATATGGCCACACACTTGAACACTACGTCCTCGACTGT
>NW_024751460.1:0-17801 GCF_018991925.1 Homarus americanus
GAGTATAACAAAGTCCCCTGTTCGAGTATAACAAAGTCCCCTAATCGAGTATAACAAAGGCCCCTTGTCGAGTATAACAAAGTCCCTGATCGAGTATAACAAAGTCCCTAGGTCGAGCATACCAAAGTCCCCTAATCGATTATAACAAAGTCCCCCGGTCGAGTATAGCAAAGGGCCATGATCGAGTAAGACAAAGTCCCCTTATCGAGTATAACAAAGTCCCCTGATGGAGAATAACAAAGCCCCCTGGATGAGTATCACAAAGTTCCCTGATCGAGTATAACAACGTCCCCTGATCGAGTATAACAAAGTCTCCTGATCCAGTATAACAAAGTCCCCTGATCGAGTATAACAAAGTCCCCTAATCGAGTATAAAAATGTCCCCTGGTCCAGTGTAACAAAGTCCCCTCATAGAGTAAAAAAAAGTCCTTTGGCCCGGTATAACAAAGTCCCTAGATCGAGCATACCAAAGTCCCCTGATCGATTATAACAAAGTCCCCCGGTTGAGTTTAGCAAAGGCCCCTGATCGTGTAAGACAAAATCCCGTGATCGAGTATAAGAAAGTCCCCTGATCGAGTATGACAAAGCCCCCTGGATGAGTATAACAAAGTTCCCTGAACGAGTATAACAAAGTCTCCTGATCGAGTATAACAAAGTCCCCTGGTCCAGTATAACAAAGTCCCCTAATCGAGTATAACATATCCCCTGATCGAGTATAACAACGTCTCCTGGCCTAGTTTAACAAAGTCCCCATATCGAGCATAACAAAGTCCCCAAATCGATTATAACAAAGTCCCCTAGTCGAGTATAACAAAGGGCCCTGTTCGAGTAAGACTAAGTCCCCTCATCGAGTATAACAAAGTCCCCTAATCATGTATAACAAAGTCCCCTGGTCGAGTATAGCACATCTCCTGATCGAATATAAAAAAGTCCCCTAGTCGAGTATAACAAAGTCCTCTGATCGAATAAAACAAAGTCCCCTGATCGAGTATAACATATCCTCTGATCGAGTATAACAAAGTCCCTGGTGGAGTATAACAAAGTCCCCTGATCGAATATAACAAAGTCCCCTGGTCGAGTTTAACAATGTCAACTGATCGAGTATAACAAAGGCCCCTCATCGAGTATAACAAAGAATTACAAATCGAGTATAACAAAATTACCTGATGGAGTATAACAAAGTCCTCTGGTCGAGTATAACAAAGTCCATTGGTCAAGTATAAAAAAGTTCCCATGATCGAGTATAACAAAGTTCCCTAATCGAGTATAACAAAGCCCCCTGCTCGAGTATAACAAAGTCCCCTGGTCGAGTTTAGCAATGTCCCCTGATCGAGTATAACAAAGCCTCCTGATCGAGTATAACAAAGTCCCCTGATCGAGTATAACAAAGCCCCCTGCTCGAGCATAACAAAGTCCCCTGATCGAGTCCAAAAAAGGCCTTTAATCGAGTATAATAAAGTCCCCTGATCTAGTATAAGAAAGGCCCCTGATCGAGTGTAACAAAGGCCCCTCATCGAGTATAACAAAGTCCCATAATTGAGCATAACAAAGTACCCTGGTCGAGTATAGCAAAGTCCCTTGTTCGAGTCTAACAAAGTCCCCTTATCGAGTATAACAAATTCACCTTATCGAGTATAACAAAGTCCCCTTATCGAGTACAACAAAGTCCCCTAATCGAGAATAACAAAGGCCCTGGTCGAGTATAACAAAGTCCCTCACCGAGTGTAACAAAGTCCCCTAATCGAGTATAAAATTGTCCCCTGGTCCAGTGTAACAAAGTCCCCTGATCCAGTATAAAAAAGTCCCCTGGCCCAGTATAACAAAGTCCCTAGATCAAGCATACCAAAGTCCCCTAATCGAGTATAACAGAGCCCCCTGCTCGAGTATAACAAAGTCCCTTGTCGAGTATAGCAAAGTCCCCTAATTGAGTATAATAAAGCCTCCTGATCGAGTATAACAAAGTCCCCTGATCGAGTATAACAAAGCTCCCTGCTCGAGTATAACAAAGTCCCCTGATCGAGTCCAAAAAAGCCCTCTAATCGAGTATAAGAAAGTCCCCTGATCGAGTATAACAAAGCCGCCTAATCGAGTATATGAGTCCTGGTCAGAAGTACAACAAGTCCCTGTTCGAAGATTCTAAACTGAGAGTCCTCTCTTATCAGGTAAAACAAATTCTTTATATAAAAGGTATAACCGGTCCTTATCGAGTATAACAGGGGTCCCCTGATCGAGTATAACAAAGTCCTCTGGTCAGCAGGTATGACCAAGTCTGTCCAGGTATAACAAGGTCCTGGTCTAAAGTGCAACCAGAGTCACTTCATCGAGGTATAACAAGGCCCCTCATCAAGGTACCAGCAGAGTCCATGGTCAAATATAAGAGGTCACAAGATCCCTGGTAGCAATAAAGTCCCCTGATCAAGTATAAAAAAGTTCCCTGGTCGAGTATAACAAAGTCCCCTGATCGAGTATAACAAAGTCTCCTGGTCGAGTATAGCAAAGTTCCCTTATCGAGTATAGCAAAGCCCCCTCATCGAGTATAACATATACTCTGATCGAGTATAAAAAAGTACTCTGGTCGAGTATGACAAAGTCCCCTGGTCGACTATAACAAAGTTTTCTTATCTAGTATAACAAAGGCCCCTGGTCGAGTATAACAAAGTCCCCTAATCAAGTATAACAAAGGCCCCTGATCGAGTAAAACAAAGTCTCCTGATCGAGTATAACATATCCCCTGATCGAGTATAACAAGGGCCGCTGGTCGAGTATAACAAAGTCCTCTGATCATGTATAACAAAGTCCTTTGATCGAGTATAAAAAAGTCCCCTAATTAAGTATAACAAAGTCCCCTGATCGAGTATGACAAAGCCCCCTGGATGAGTATAACAAAGTTCCATCATCGAGCATAACAAAGTCCCCTGATCGATTATAACAAAGTCCGCTGGTCCAGTATAACAAAGTCCCCTGATCGAGTATAACATATCCCCTGATCTCGTTTAACAACGTCTCCTGGCCTAGTTTAACAAAGTCCCCTGGTCGAGTATAACAAAGGGCCCTGATCGAGTAAGACTAAGTCCCCTCATCGAGTATTCCAAAGTCCCCTGATCCTAGTATAACAAAGCCCCCCTGGAGGAGTATAACAAAGGCCCCAAATCGAGTATAACAAAGTCTCCTGATCGCGTGTAACAGGGTCCCTGATAAAATTATAACAAATTCCCTAATGGTCCAGAAACATAAGGAAAGTCCGTGATCGTGTATAACCAGCCTCCTCAAAATCGAAGGTAACAAAGTCCCCTCATCGGTATAACAAAGCCACCATGGGTATAACCAATTCCTAATCGAATTCAGGCGGCACTCTAATCGAAATTATAAGAATATACTTACCCTCGTAAAGAGTATACTTGAAAGCCATAATCAGGTATGGCAACGTCCCCTGGTCGAGTATAACAAACTCCCCTGTTCGAGTCTAACAAAGTCCTCTCATCGAGTATAACAAATTCCCCTTATCGAGTATAACAAAGTCCCCTTATCGGGTATAACAAAGTCCCCTAAACGAGTATAACAAAGGCCCCTGGTCGAGTATAACAAAGTCCCTGATCGAGTATAACAAAGTCCCTAGGTCGAGCATACCAAAGTCCACTAATTGATTATATCAAAGTCCCCCGGTCGAGTATAGCAAAGGGCCCTGATCGGGAAAGACAAAGTCCCCTGATCGAGTATAACAAAGTCCCCTGATGGAGAATAACAAAGCCCTCTGGATGAGTATAACAAAGTTCCCTGATCGAGTATAACAACATCCCCTGATCGAGTATAACAAAGTCTCCTGGTCCAGTATAACAAAGTCCCCTTATCGAGTATAACAAAGTCCCCTAATCGAGTATAAAAAATGTCCCCTGGTCCAGTGTAACAAAGTCCCCTCATCGAGTAAAAATAAGTCCCCTGATCGAGTATAACAACGTCTTCTGGCCTAGTTTAACAAAGTCCCCAGATCGAGCATAACAAAGTCCCCGAATCGATTATAACAAAGTCCCATGGACGAGTATAACAAAGGGCCCTGATCGAGTAAGACTAAGTCCCCCCATCGAGTATAACAAAGTCCCCTAATCGTGTATAACAAAGTCCCCTGGTCGAGTATAGCATATCCCCTGATCGAATATAAATAAGTCCCCTAGTCGAGTATACCAAAGTCCTCTGATCGAATATAACAAAGTCCCCTGATCGAGTATAAAATATCCTCTGATCGAGTATAACAAAGTCCCTGGTGGAGTATAACAAAGTCCCCTGGTCGAGTTTAACAATGTCCCCTGATCGAGTATAACAAAGGCCCCTCATCGAGTATAGCAAAGTTCATTGGTCAAATATAGGAAAGTCGACTCATCGAGTATAACAAAGTCCCCCGATTGAGTATAACAATGGCCTCTGGTCTAGTATGAGAAAGTCCCCTAATCAAGTATAAAAAAGTCCCCTGGTCTAGTATAACAAAGTCCCCTAAACGAGTATAACAAAGTCCTTTGGTCGATTATAGCAAAGTCCCCGGGTCGAGTATAACAAAGCCCCCTCATCGAGTATAACAAAGGCCCCTGATAGAGTATAACAAAGTCCCCTGATAGAGTATAACAAAGTCCTCTGGTCGAGTATAAAAAAGTCCCCTGATCGATTATAACAAAGTCCCCTGGTCGAGTATAACAAAGTCCCATCATCGAGTATAACAAAGTCCATTGGTCAAGTATAAAAAAGTTCCCATGATCGAGCATAGCAAAGTCTCCTGATCGAGTATAACAAAGCCTCCTGATCGAGTATAACAAAGTCCCCTGATCGAGTATAACAAAGCCCCCTGCTCGAGTATAACAAAGTCCCCTGGTCGAGTTTAGCAAAGTCCCCTGATCGAGTATAACAAAGCCTCCTGATCGAGTATAACAAAGTCCCCTGATCGAGTATAACAAAGCCCCCTGCTCGAGTATAACAAAGTCCCCTGTGTATGATATATATGGACACAAAGTAGTACCTTCAGCTGTATATTATTATATTATTCTTATATTACTCTTATTAATTATGTATAGTAAAGTATTACAGAACATGTATTAATTCTATGTAATATTCTATTTATTGTGCACCATATTATGTATATAAATTATTACATTTATACTTTATGTATTCAGCTTGTGAATGCTGGCATCTGTACAGGCCAGCGCGTAGTAATACATAGATAGAGGTAGAAAGAGAGAAGACAGAGTCCTCGTGGCGTGACCACGGGCTTCTGCGTCCTACTATTGTATATATATCTCCCGTACGAGAATAGAACCTACTTTTAAAGACAACAAGTGTTTGTGTATACCCTCAGTAGTATAGAACATTCTTTGGGTATCTGACAATACGCTAGATGGCGCAGTGATTATTTCTCAGTGAGATACAGTGGACTAAGCCTTTCCCCGGACTCTGTTAATGGCGTCTTGTCTTCAGTGACTTCAGCTTCAGACAGCAAGACTACTACAAGCCTCTAGACTTACAGTGTTGTGAAGTGCTATGCTGTGTACAGTGCTGTGCTGTGAAGTGTTTTGTGAAGTGCTGTGCTGTGTATTTTAATCATAATTGTCTGTGCAAGTTGCGGTCAGATGACTAAGGGAGCGGCCCGACAGTACGTGCTGTCCCATCTCTGGTCTGAGGGTGACTGAGCCAGCGCTCGACGCTGCCCACCCGCTCCTACGTCTGGCAGCGCGCCAAGTCTCTCCCCTCCTGCCACACACACACACACACACACACGCATTCACCTTATACAGTATTTTCTTGTGACTTACTTCTGTAATTCTGTGCATTGATTACGAGGGGCTGACCCGATCTTTTGCACAGATAGAGTACAGAAGCAGTCGGCATGTCTCACAGGGATCAAAACGATACCCTGGACGATGGGGTTACGAGTTTTAGTGTGGGAGACCTCTCCCCACCCACGCTTACGCCCCACGCTCCCCACAGTGACAACGCCGAGTCACCCACAGAATCTCCTCGCTCGTCGCGAGCCAGCTCTCCTGCGATGCATGCGTCCACAGATCTCCTTCAACTGATAAAGTGGATGGAAACTTCTCGACGCCGGGACGATATTGCAAGGAGAGAAGAGGAAGAAATTAGGTACAAAGAGTCTGAAAGACGACGCCACAAAGAGGAAAAAACACGCAGAGAACTCGAAGACATACGTAGACGTGAGGATGACCTTAGAAGAAAGGAGGATCAAGCCAGATTTGACGTTTTGATTTCTCTGTTAGCCTCCCCACAACGTTCTACCGTACAAGATTCGTCTGCTACTACTAATGTTGATGCGACTAGAGGTACTGGTACCTCATTTCCCAGAGTCGGAACAACACCTCAAAAGGCTGCAGTACAGACGCCTCCCTCTCTGATGTCTGACGCTTCTTATCAGATATTTCGGGAATGGCGTCGACGTTGGCAGGACTACGCAACAATGGTTGACTTGTCAAGTTTATCACAGCCGAAACAAATGATACAGCTTCGTATGTGCTTGTCCTTAGAGACACAACGTACTCTCGAGCACACACTTCAAGTGCCTCCTACAACAACTCTGACGGTATAGGCCGTGCTCGACACGTTGTAGGAACACATCAAGGGACAGCGCAACGAAGCACTCAGGAGAAGAGAACTCCTCCAATGTAAACAGCTTGATGGAGAATCTTTTGTCGCGTTTTTTGTAAGGCTCAAAAGGTGTTCAGAGGAAGTTGATGTTTGTCCCGGACATTCTCAAGTCTGTGAAGAGACACAACTTAAGACAATCATTTTAACGGGTATTCGAGATGAAGAGCTAGTTCAGCGTCTCATTTCCCTCGACCCCACTTCCTCCCTTCAAGATGTTGTTACGAAATGTCGAGCGTACGAGGCCGCCAGGTGTGCGACTTCAGCTTTACGCTCACAGCCTGACCAGGTGAGGGCGGTGTCTTCCTACAGAAAGGGTAAGAAGCAGCAAGGTAACCCCACCCCTCACCCTCCAGCTACACCTTCAGCAGCAGCTTTGTGTGACAGCTGCGCGAGACAGCATAATGCCTCCCAGTGCCCAGCTGCTCAAAGCGTGTGCAGAAGTTGCGACCGCCAGGGTCACTGGGCTTACACAGTCAAGTGCCCTGCTAGCAAAGTTCAGTGCAGACTTTGTGGTCGTGTGGGCCATTATGACAAATGTTGTCGTAAGAAGACAGAAAGGACACCACCAAGGATCCAAGAAGTCATCCTCAGGTAGTGCTGGCGCGCCCCCTCCTTCTGGCAAGCATCAAGACACTGTGTCCAGTCGTTCCTGCCGTCGTGTACATTGTTCCACAGACACGACGCCCCAGCACATCAGTGTCGTCATTTCTCACGGTAACTCGTCATCCAGTCTTCAGATGCTACCTGACACCGGTGCTGACGTCTCAGTAATTGGTCCACAACACTTAGCAAGTTTGGAATACCCAGGAGCAACCTACAGCCCCCTCCTCAGACAACGAAACTGACAGCTGATGGTTCCAAGATGCCTCCAGCTTTGGGATCTTTCTGGGCTACTCTTACCTTTGGTAAGCAGTCTTGCTCAGCCCGGATTGATGTTCATGATGGGATCCCGACTCCGCTTTTATATATAGCCATTGTCAAGAGTTGGCCATTATTTCCAAGGAATTCCCCAAACCTATTTTAAAGGTCACCCATGTCAACAGGTTGAAGGAACTCCCTATCTCTACTAACACGTCCCCTTTTGATGCAAGAGCTTACCTTCTCAAGGAGTTTGCTGACGTGTTGGTTACGAAGAAATCTTTGGGATCCACACCACTCAAGCCGATGGTGGGTCCACCTATGAAGATTCATCTTAAGGGTGGTGCCACACCTTTTGCCATCCACACCCCTCGTGGTGGAGTACGGATCACCACCGATCTGTCAAAACTTAACCAGCAAGTTTCCCGTCCAGCCCACCCTACATTCATCACACCATATGGAAGATATCAGTATTGCAAAGGCCCCATGGGATTTGCCGCTACGGGCGATGCATTCTGTCAACGTGGTGACGCGGCCCTTCAAGGAGTCACGAATTGTGTCAAAGTGGTTGATGATATCTTACTCCATGACGAAGACTACTGTATCCATCTCTCCCGAATATATGAAGTTCTCACCAGATGTCGAAAGTACGGGATTACCCTCAACGCTGACAAGTTTGTAGTCGCCGCACCATCAGTGAACTTCTGTGGGTACACTCTCTCAGCATCAGGCATCGCAGCTGACCCGGAGAAAGTAAGTGGAATCAGGGATTTTCCAACCCCTGCCAACCTGACAGACCTCCGTTCTTTTTTGGGTCTGGTCAATCAGCTGGCTGAATTTACACCTGACATCTCCGCCGCAGCCCAGCCGTTACGTTCCCTGCTGAGCCCCAGGAGGACATTCCTGTGGACCCCAGATCATCAAGAGGCCTTCCAGCGAGTCAAGCAGGCCCTCTTGAGTCCACCTGTCCTCGCCTGTTACGACCCAGCCCTACCCACCGTCCTCCAGACTGACGCCTTCAGACTCTACGGCGTTGGTTACGCCCTTCTGCAGGACCATGGCGGTGGACAACTCCGCTTAATTCAGTGTGGATCCCGGTTCCTGACGGACGCTGAGACCCGATATGCCACGATTGAGCTGGAGATGTTGGCTGTTGTCTAGGCGATGGCGAAGTGCCGTTTCTACCTCATAGGACTTCAGCACTTCACCCTCTTCACGGATCATCGCCCCCTTATACCTATAATCAATCACTACTCTTTGGATGCAGTAGAAAATCCTCGCCTTCAACGTCTGAAAGAGAAGCTCTCGCCTTATCTCTTCACGGCTGTGTGGCGTGCTGGTAAGCTGTTGTGCATCCCGGATGCCCTGTCCCGCGCCCCTGTCAGTCGCCCCACCCCAGAGGACGAGATGTTGTGTTCTACAGCTGCTGCATCCCTCAAGTCAGTGGTTTCATTGAAGGCCGTCTTCACATCAGAAGAGTCTACAGCACCGGATGCAGACAAGACCCTTGAAGATCTCCGCACCGCAGCCCGGGCCGACCCTTCCTGCATCCGGCTCGTCGACTGTGTGTCTCAGGGATTTCCATCGAACCGATACGACCTTCATGAATTGCTACTCCCGTACTGGAAAATACGCGAGGACCTCTATTGTGATGGAGACCTCATCTTGTATGGTCCACGAGTAGTTATTCCTGCTGCCCTACGCCGCCGTACCTTGGCCCGCCTTCACGACAGCCATCGAGGAGTGGAGGCCACCAAGCGACGGGCGAAGCAGACTGTATTTTGGCCCGGAATCGACGCGGACATTGCAAGTACCGTCCTTGCCTGTGAGCCGTGCCAGATTCTGCAACCCAGCCAGCAACAGGAACCTTTAATGTGCGACGATAACCCTTCAAGACCCTTCGAGTCTGTGTCGGCCGATTTCTTTGCAGTGGCAGGGAAGTCCTTCCTCGTCATTGCCGACCGACTGTCTGGATGGCCTGTTGTCGTCCCCTGTGGTAGTGATACAACGGCTACTGCTACCATCCGGAGCTTCAGGCATTACTTCAGAGAAGTTGGTGTTCCCCTCCACCTCAGGACTGATGGAGGACCCCAGTTCACCAGCCACGAGTTCCAGGACTTCATGGACTGTTGGGGAGTCCGTCATGTCGTGACCTCGCCCCACTACCCCCAGGCGAATGGACACGCTGAAGCCGCAGTCAAGACTGTGAAACACCTGATCCTTAAGGTGTCACCCTCAGGAAATATCGACTGCGAGGACTTCGATCGAGGTTTGTTGGAGTTACGCAACACCCCGAACTTCACCGGACGCTCCCCAGCCCAAGTTCTATACGGACATCATCTCAGGTCTTGTGTTCCTGCCCACCCGAAGTCTTTTTCTCAAGAGTGGCAGGCCAAGACTGAGGAATGTGACCGCCGTGCAGCAGAACGAGTCGCAGATGTCGCTGCTCGGTACGACTGTCATGCCCGCCCCCTTCCCAGGTTGAGTATCGGCCAGCAGATCAGGATTCAAGATCCGGTATCTCACCGCTGGGACAAGGTTGGGGTTGTCATGGGTATTGACCGGTCAAGGGACTACCAAGTGCGTCTTCCTAGTGGTAGAGTATGGTGGAGGAACCGTCGTTTCCTCCGACCTGTGGAGCTGCCTAGTGTTGACCCCTCCCCAGTTGAGTCCCCTAATGTTGATGTCTCTAAAATAAATCCATCCCCACCTTGTGTTTCTGCCCCAGTACTCCGCAGGTCCGAGCGACTCAGAAACAAATGGTCCGCTCAAGATGAAACTATGAGCGTATAGGGGGGAGGGAGTGGTATGATATATATGGACACAAAGTAGTACCTTCAGCTGTATATTATTATATTACTCTTATATTACTCTTATTAATTATGTATAGTAAAGTATTACAGAACATGTATTAATTCTATGTATATTCTATTTATTGTGCACCATATTATGTATATAAATTATTACATTTATACTTTATGTATTCAGCTTGTGAATGCTGGCATCTGTACAGGCCAGCGCGTAGTAATACATAGATAGAGGTAGAAAGAGAGAAGACAGAGTCCTCGTGGCGTGACCACGGGCTTCTGCGTCCTACTATTGTATATATATATCTCCCGTACGAGAATAGAACCTACTTTTAAAGACAACAAGTGTTTGTGTATACCCTCAGTAGTATAGAACATTCTTCGGGTATCTGACAATACGCTAGACCCTGATCGAGTCCAAAAAAGGCCTTTAATCGAGTATAACAAAGTCCCCTGATCTAGTATAACAAAGTTCCCTGATCGAGTATAACACAGGCCCTGGTCGAGTATAACAAAGTCCCTCATCGAGTGTAACAAAGTCCCCTAATCGAGAATAAAAATGTCCCCTGGTCCAGTGTAACAAAGTCGCCTGAACGAGTATAAAAAAGTCCCTGGCCCAGTATAACAAAGTCCCTAGATCAAGCATACCAAAGTCCCCTGATCGATTATAACAAAGTCCCCGGTCCAGTATAGCAAAGGGCCCTGAGCGAGTAAGACAAAGTCCCCTAATCGAGTATAACAGAGCCCCCTGCTCGAGTATAACAAAGTCCCCTGGTCGAGTATAGCAAAGTCCCCTAATCGAGTATAACAAAGCCTCCTGTTCGAGTATAACAAAGTCCCCTCATCGAGTATAACAAAGCTCCCTGCACGAGTATAACAAAGTCCCCTGATCGAGTCTAAAAAAGGCCTCTAATCGAGTATAAGAAAGTCCCCTGATCGAGTATAACAAAGCCGCCTAATCGAGTATAACAAAGTCCCCTGGTCAAGTATAACAAAGTCCCCTGTTCGAGTCTAACAAAGTCCCCTTATCGAGTAAAACAAATTCCTCTTATCGAGTATAACAAAGTCTCCTTATCGAGTATAACAAAGTCCCTGATCGAGTATAACAAAGTCCCTAGATCGAGCATACCAAAGTCCCCTAATCGATTATAACAAAGTCCCCCGGTCGAGCATACCAAAGTCCCCTGATCGAGTATAACACAGTTCCCTGATGGAAAATAACAAAGCCCCTGGATGAGTATAACAAAGTTCCCTCATCGAGTATAACAACGTTCCCTGATCGAGTATAACAAAGTCTCCTGGTCCAGTATAACAAAGTCCCCTGATCGAGGAAAACAAAGTCCCCTAATCGAGAAAAAAAATGTCCCCTGGTCCAGTGTAACAAAGTCCCTTCATCGAGTATAAAAAAGTCCCCTGGCCCAGTATAACAAAGTACCTAGATCGAGCATACCAAAGTCCCCTGATCGATTATAACAAAGTCCCCAGGTCGAGTATAGCAAAGGGCCCTGATCGTGTAAGACAAAATCCCCTGATTGAGTATAAGAAAGTCCGCTGATCGAGTATGACAAAGCCCCCTGGATGAGTATAACAAAGTTCCCTGATCGAGTATAACAAAGTCCTCTGGTCGAGTATGACAAAGTCCCCTGGTCGAGTATAACAAAGTTTTCTTATCTAGTATAACAAAGGCCCCTGGTCGAGTATAACAAAATCCTCTGATCAAGTATAACAAAGTTCCCTAATCGATTATAACAAAGTCCCCTGGTCGAGTATAACAAAGGGCGCTGATCGAGTAAGACTAAGTCCCCTCATCGAGTATAACAAAGTCCCCTGATCCTAGTATAACAAAGCCCCCCTGGACGAGTATAACAAACGTTCCTAATCGAGTATAACAAAGTCTCCTGATCGCGTATAACAAAGTCCCCTCATCGAGTATAACAAAGTCCCCTGGATGAGTATAACAAAGTCCCCTGATCGAGTATAACATATCCCCTGATTGAGAATAACAAAGTCCCCTGGTCGAGTATAGCAAAATCCCTGATCGAGTATAAGAAAGCCTCCTGATCGAGTATAACAAAGTCCCCTGATCGAGTATAACAAAGCCCCCTGCTCGAGTATAACAAAGTTCCCTAATCGATTATAACAAAGTCCCCTGGTCGAGTATAACAAAGGGCGCTGATCGAGTATAACAAAGTCCCCTTATCGAGTATAACAAATTCGCCTTATCGAGTATAACAAAGTCCCGTTATCGAGTATAACAAAGTCCCCTAATCGAGTATAACAAAGGCCCCTGGTCGAGTATAACAAAGTCCCTGATCGAGTATAACAAAGTCCCTAGGTCGAGCATACCAAAGCTCCCTAATCCATTATAACAAAGTCCCCCGGTCGAGTATAGCAAAGAGCTCTGTTCGAGTAAGACAATGTCACCTGAGCGAGTAAAACAAAGTCCCCTAATCGTGTATAAAAATGTCCCCTGTTCCAGTGAAACAAAGTCCCCTCATCGAGTATAAAAATGTCCCCTGACCCGGTATAACAAAGTCCCTAGATCGAGCATACCCAAGTCCCCTGATCGATTATAACAAAATCCCCCGGTCGAGTATAGCAAAGGGCCCTGATCGTGTAAGACAAAATCACCCTGATCGAGTATAAGAAAGTCACCTGATCGAGTATGACAAAGCCCCCTGGATGAGTATAACAAAGTTCCCTGATCGAGTATAACAAAGTCCCCTGATCGAGTATAACAAATTCCCCTGGTCGAGTATGACAAAGCCCCCTGGATGAGTATAACAGTTCCCTGATCGAGTATAACAAAGTCCCCTGGTCCAGTATAACAAAGTCCCCTGATCGAGTATAACATATCCACTGATCGAGTATAACAACGTCTCCTGGCCTAGTTTAACAAAGTCCCCAGATCGAGGATAACAAAGTCCCCTAATCGATTATAACAAACTCCCCTGGTCGAGTATGACAAAAGGCCCTAATCGAGTAAGACTAAGTCCCCTCATCGAGTATAACAAAGTCCCCTGATCCTAGTATAAAAAAGCCCCTTGGACGAGTATAACAAAGTCCCCTGAACCGAGTATAACAAAGTCCCCTGATCGAGTATAACATATCCACTGATCGAGTATCACAAAGTCCCTGGTGGAGTATAACAAAGTTCCCTGGTCGAGAATAACAAAGTTTTCTAATCGAGCATAACAAAGGCCCTTGGTCGAGTATAACAAAGTCCTCTGATCAAGTATAACAAAGTCCCCTGATCTAGTATAACAAAGTCTCCTAATCAAGTATAACAAAGTCCCCTGATCAAGTATAACAAAGACCCCTGATCGAGTATAACATATCCCCTGATCGAGTATAACAAATTCCTCTGGTCGAGTATGACAAAGTCCCCTGATCGAGTATAACAAAGTCCCCTAATCGAGTATTACATATCCCTGATCGAATATAACAAAGTCCCTGGTGGAGTATAACAAAGTCCCCTGATCGAGTATCACAAAGTCTCCTGGTCGAGTATAACAAAGTTTTCTAATCGAGTATAAAAAAGCCCATCGTCGAGTATAACAAAGTCCTCTGATCGAGTACAACAAATTCCCCTGATCGAGTATAACATATCACCTGATCGAGTATAACAAAGTCCTCTGATCGAGTATAACAAAGTCCCCTGATCGAGTATAACAATGTCACCTGGTCGAGTATGACAATGTCCCCTGATCGAGTATAACAAAGGCCCCACATCGAGTATAGCAAAGTCCATTGGTCAAATATAGTTAAAGTCCACTCATCGAGTATAACAAAGTTCCCCGATCGAGTATAACAAAGGCCTCTGGTCGAGTAAGACAAAGTCCCCTGATCAAGTATAAAAAAGTCCCCTGGTCGAATATTTCAAAGTCCCCTAATCGAGAATAACAAAGTCCCCTGGTCGAGATAATAAAGCACCCTCATCGAGTATAACAAAGGCCCCTAATCGAGTGTAACAAAGTCTCCTGATCGCGTATAACAAAGTCCCCTGATCGAGTATAACAAAGGCCCCTGGCCGAGAATAACAAAATCCCCTGTTCGAGTCTAACAAAAACCCTTATCAAATATAACAAATTCCCCTTTTCGAGTATAACAAAGTCCCCAGATCGAGTATAACAAAGTCTCCTAATCGAGTATAACAAAGGTCCCTGGTCGAGTATAACAAAGTTCCCTGATCGAGTGTAACAAAAGTCCCCTGATCGAGAATAACAAAGTCCCCTAATCGAGTATAAAAATGTCCCCTGGTCCATTGTAACAAAGTCCCCGGTCGAGTATAACAAAGTCCCCTAATCAAGTATAACAAAGTCCCCTGATCGAGTATAACAAAGGCCGCTCATCGATTATAGCAAACTCCATTGGTCAAATATAGGAAAGTCCACAGATCTAGTATGACAAAGTCCCCTGAATCATGTATAAAAAAGTCCACTGGTCGAGTATAACAAAGTCCCCGATCGAGTATAACAAAGTCACCTGGTCGAGTATAGCAAAGTCCCCTGATCGAGTATAACAAAGCCCCCTGATCGAGTATAACATATCCTCTGATCGAGTATAACAAAGTCCTCTGGTCGAGTATGACAAAGTCCCCTGGTCGAGTATAACAAAGTCCCCTGATCGAGTATAACAAAGTCCCCTGATCGAGTATAACAAAGTCCCTAGATCAAGCATACCAAAGTCCCCTGATCGATTATAACAAAGTCCCCGGTCCAGTATAGCAAAGGGCCCTGAGCGAGTAAGACAAAGTCCCCTAATCGAGTATAACAGAGCCCCCTGCTCGAGTATAACAAAGTCCCCTGGTCGAGTATAGCAAAGTCCCCTAATCGAGTATAACAAAGCCTCCTGATCGATTATAACAAAGTCCCCTGATAGAGTATAACAAAGCTCCCTGCACGAGTATAACAAAGTCCCCTGATCGAGTCTAAAAAAGGCCTCTAATCGAGTATAAGAAAGTCCCCTGATCGAGTATAACAAAGCCGCCTAATCGAGTATAACAAAGTCCCCTGGTCAAGTATAACAAGTCCCCTGTTCGAGTCTAACAAAGTCCCCTTATCTAGTCTAACAAAGTCCTCTTATCGAGTATAACAAAGTCCCTGATCGAGTATAACAAAGTCCCTAGATGGAGCATACCAAAGTCCCCTGATCGAGTATAACAAAGTCCCCTGATGGAAAATAACAAAGCCCCTTGGATGAGTATAACAAAGTCCCCTGATCGATGATAACAAACTCCCCTAATCGAGAATAAAAATGTCCCCTGGTCCAGTGTAACAAAGTCCCTTCATCGAGTATAAAAAAGTCCCCTGGCCCAGTATAACAAAGTCCCTAGATGGAGCATACCAAAGTCCCCTAATCGATTATAACAAAGTCCCCAGGTCGAGTATAGCAAAGGGCCCTGATCGTGTAAGACAAAATCCCCTGATTGAGTATAAGAAAGTCCGCTAATCGAGTATGACAAAGCCCTCTGGATGAGTATAACAAAGTCCCCTGGTCAAGTATAACAAAGTTTTCTTATCTAGTATAACAAAGGCCCCTGGTCGAGTATAACAAAGTCCTCTGACCAAGTATAACAAAGTTCCCTAATCGATTATAACAAAGTCCCCTGGTCGAGTATAACAAAGGGCGCTGATCGAGTAAGACTAAGTCCCCTCATCGAGTATAACAAAGTCCCCTGATCCTAGTATAACAAAGCCCCCGTGGACGAGTATAACAAACGTTCCTAATCGAGTATAACAAAGTCTCCTGATCGCGTATAACAAAAGGCCCCTCATTGAGTATAACAAAGTCCATTGGTCAAGTATAAAAAAGTCCCCTGGCCGAGTATAACAAATTCCCCTGATCGTGCATAACAAAGTCTCCTGGTCGAGTATAGCAAGTCCCCTGATCGAGTATAACATGTCCCCTCATCGAGTATAACAAAGTCCCTTGATCAAGTATAACAAAGCCCCCTGCTCGAGTATAAGAAAGTCCCCTGATCGAGTATACTAAAGGCCCCTCATCGAGTCCAAAAAAGGCCCTGATCGAGTCCAAAAAAGGCCTTTAATCGAGTATAACAAAGTCCCCTGATCTAGTATAAGAAAGGCCCCTGATCGAGTGTAACAAAGGCCCCTCATCGAGTATAACAAAGTCCCCTAATTGAGCATAACAAAGTCCCCTGGTCGAGTATAACAAAGTCCCTTGTTCGAGTCTAACAAAGTCCCGTTATCGAGTATAACAAATTCACCTTATCGAGTATAACAAAGTCCCCTTATCGAGTACAACAAAGTCCCCTAATCGAGTATAACAAAGGCCCTGGTCGAGTATAACAAAGTCCCTCATCGAGTGTAACAAAGTCCCTGATGAGAATAACAAAGTCCCTAATCGGTATAAATGTCCCTGATTCATTGTAACAAAAGTCCCCTGATCGAGTCTAAAAAAGGCCTCTAATCGAGTATAAGAAAGTCCCCTGATCGAGTATAACAAAGCCGCCTAATCGAGTATAACAAAGTCCCCTGGTCAAGTATAACAAAGTCCCATGTTCGAGTCTAACAAAGTCCCCTTATCGAGTCTAACAAAGGCCTCTTATCGAGTATAACAAAGTCCCTGATCGAGTATAACAAAGTCCCTAGATGGAGCATACCAAAGTCCCCTGATCGAGTATAACAAAGTCCCCTGATGGAAAATAACAAAGCCCCTTGGATGAGTATAACAACGTTCCCTCATCGAGTATAGCAACGTTCCCTGATCGAGTATAACAAAGTCTCCTGGTCCAGTATAACAAAGTCCCCTGATCGATGATAACAAAGTCCCCTAATCGAGAATAAAAATGTCCCCTGGTCCAGTGTAACAAAGTCCCTTCATCGAGTATAAAAAAGTCCCCTGGCCCAGTATAACAAAGTCCCTAGATCGAGCATACCAAAGTCCCCTGATCGATTATAACAAAGTCCCCAGGTCGAGTATAGCAAAGGGCCCTGATCGTGTAAGACAAAATCCCCTGATTGAGTATAAGAAAGTCCGCTAATCGAGTATGACAAAGCCCCCTGGATGAGTATAACAAAGTTCCCTGATCGAGTATAACAAAGTCCTCTGGTCGAGTATGACAAAGTCCCCTGGTCGAGTATAACAAAGTTTTCTTATCTAGTATAACAAAGGCCCCTGGTCGAGTATAACAAAGTCCTCTGACCAGGTATAACAAAGTTCCCTAATCGATTATAACAAAGTCCCCTGGTCGAGTATAACAAAGGGCGCTGATCGAGTAAGACTAAGTCCCCTCATCGAGTATAACAAAGTCCCCTGATCCTAGTATAACAAAGCCCCCGTGGACGAGTATAACAAACGTTCCTAATCGAGTATAACAAAGTCTCCTGATCGCGTATAACAAAGTCCCCTGATCGAGTATAACAAAGTCCCCTGGATGAATATAACAAAGTTCCCTGATCGAGTATAACATATCCCCTGATTGAGTATAACAAAGTCCCCTGGTCGAGTATAGCAAAGTCCCTGATCGAGTAT
>NW_024751461.1:0-11901 GCF_018991925.1 Homarus americanus
AGATTAGATTAGGTCAGGTCAGGTTAGGTTAGTTTTTAAATAAATTCGATCAAGATTTTCTTTTACGTGTAGTTGAAGCGTAAATAATTATCTGATTGTTAAGTGAGAATATAAATAAACTGATCAAGTCCTTCCTGTAGCAATGTAGAGTAAAGTAAGGTCAAGGTCACACTCGGTCACCAACATCACTGCCTCACCTTGTTCCCCTTCACCGCCTCCGTCATTAATTTAGCATGAGAGGGACACAAGGTTCCTCTCTCGACCTCACAAAAGCTATGGGTAAGATCCCTTCAGGAGAGGGCTGTGCTGCGCCTTCTTCAGGAGACTTATTATACAACCCTTTGTTTACTTGATGGTATGTTTATAAATCACTATTTTCGGGGTACGGAGTATGGGATGTGTGTGTGTGTGTGTGTGTGTGTGTGTGTGTGTGAATTAAGCTCCCTTGTTTCCCATTATGACCTCGAACGCAAATAATTATTGGATTCCATTCATATTTCTACAGTATATTAAAATTAGCTTCCCTCTGACCTTACCAACAGCCCTCTGCCTTCTCACTTGACCGCCTTCTCACTTGACCGCCCTCTCCCCTCTACCTTTTCTCTTGAACATTCTCTCCCCTTTTCCCCTCTGTCTTGAACACCCTCTCATCTCCCCTCTCTCTTGGACACCTTCCTCTTGAGTGTGTGTGTGAGATTGCCAGCTGAAGAGAGAGGGGGGGGTACGAAGAGGGGGAGAGGGAAGTGTGAGAGGTCCAAGAGGAGGGAGGGAAGGAAGGAAGGAAGGAAGGAAGGAAGGAAGGAGAGGAGGAGGAGGAGGAGGGAGTGTGAGAGTGCCAGAACGAGGAGAGAGAATTATGAGTGGCAGAAGGAGGAGGGGGAAGGTGTGAGGGTGCCAAAACGAGGTTGGAGGAGTGTGTGAGTGCCAGGAGGGAGGGAGAGAGAGGAGGAGTGGAGGGGGAGTGTGAGTGCCAGGTGGGAGGGAGAGAGAGGAGGAGTGGAGGGGGAGTGTGAGTGCCAGGAGGTAGGGAGAGAGGGAATGTGACCAGACAAAATATGAGAACAAATCTGAAAATCCGGTTTCTCTATACATCAAATATAGGGATAAAATGGTAGGAAGGGAGAGACAGAGTTAGTGGGGGGGGGGAGAAGGGGCGTGTCATAGAAGAGGGAGAGAGAAGTGTGAATATACCAGGGAGGGAGGGTACCAGGCAGGCAGGGAGGGGAAGGCTGTCAGTTTTCATGTTAAACGTCAGTGAGTGATAATACCCGCTATCATATAAAGGGAACAGAATTTAAAAGCTTTACCGTATATAATATGATGTGGCTGCACGTTTCCATCACACAGTTCAGTAAAGTGGTTACGCTATTATCATTATTTTTTTTAAGCCTTGGATTCCATAAACTTGATGATGTGGCCTCGTAGAGAATACCATTTTACTTTGTCTGTTTTGTGGGGTGAATGAATATGGATGTAGAGATTTTAATTCATTCTTAATCATGGGTAGTTGGTGGCTGCCTGAACACTTCCGGGATTGGTTAGTTTGGGAGTTTTGTGTTTACAAGAGATAGACAAAATATGAATGGAGTTTTGGTCCCATTGTGGAAGTGGGATGTGACCTGACCTGTCCAACCTCAATTCACACGTCAATATCCTTCCTCCTTCCTTTATTCCTTTCCACAGAGTCCCACATTTACGGCCACTCACCTCCATGGACACCTCTCTCTCTCTCTCCCTCACATCCACTACCTAACCTAACTCTCTCACAGGATGCCTCAGGACTCCTTTCACAACACACACACACACACACACACACACACACACACACACACACACACACCATCTCTCACTTCCAGTCCTCTCCTTTGATCTTACGCGACTCTCATCAGAACTTGGGGAAGTGACTTATCATTCTAGTATTATCACTATGAATACTAAGTTTATGTAGCCTGTGTGTGTGTGTGTGTGTCGTAGAAAGGAAATAAATCTTCACTATAACCACTAACACTCATAACACTACCACCACCATTTATAACAGTACCACAACCACTATTCATAATACTACTACCACGATGACCATTACTCATAACGTCTAATAATACTTAACACCACCACCACTACTACTACCACCACCACTACCACCATCACCACTACCACTACTACTACTACCACCACCACTACCACCACCACCACTACCACCAACACCACCACCACCACCACCACCACCACTACTACTACTACTGCCACCACCACCTACTACCACACACCATCACTACTACTACCACCACCACTACTACTACTACTACCACCACCACCACCACCACCACCACCACTACTCATAATCACAACAACTACCACCATCATAAGGGTTTTTTCCGGCTCTGGTTCCCGAAGTACTGTCAATGATGTTGGGTCATTATACATGATTATTATATAGTGTTGGGTCATTATACTGTATGTACTCTCATTAGTGTTGGGTCATTATACGTACTATCATCCTATATATAGCGTTAGGTCATTCAAACTCATCATGAAATATAATGTTAGGTTCAGCCGTACATGACAGTATAATGAGTCCCCTATTCTTCATCGTTTCCCATAACACACACCTGTAATAATAATAATGGGCAGGTGTGTCCGTTCATTGGCGAGGTATTAATAACTACTAAGGTGGTTTATAGCTCTTATTAATCGTTATAACTACACCCTATTACGAGGTGTGTATGTGTGTGTGTGTGTGTGTGTGTGTGTGTGTGTGTGTGTGTGTGACAAGTCTAATATTAATACATCACCATTAATAATTTACAAAGTTAATAAACATAGTTATTATAATATTCTTAAAATTACAAAATTATTAAGGTAATAATTCATATCATAGTGTAAATGTTTCTATATTTTAATACACAATACAGAGAGCTCATGTCGCTGCTATGATGGAGACGTAAACAACGACACACAAACAAACAAACACTACTGGGCTAATGATCAACCTAACATTACTATAATTATCATATTACTGACTTACAATTCAACTGAGGTCGTATACAAAGTGTTAAAATCCTACAGTAATTTTTAACTTTCGTGAATAAAAATAATTAATAACATTCTGATATTTTGTGGACACCTTTACCCCTCTTCTTCCCTAGGTAGGTGTGGGAGTTGTGTGTACTGCCCCCTCACCACCCCTTCCCGTCACCTCACACTGTCCCCTCACCTACCACAGTCCCTCACCACCCCTCCCCACCACCACCTCCCTATCACCCCACTCCGCGTTGATACCTACCTGGAGCGACATCGATTTACAATAATGAATTGACTTGACGGCATAAATATTTCAGTGTCTCGAACCGTATGAGGCAGTGTCCCCTGTCCACACACACACACACACACACACACATACATGTAGGAAATACAAGCGTGAGTCAGGGAAGGTAAGTACTGCTATGATCCTTGGAGAGAGAGAGAGAGAGAGAGAGAGAGAGAGAGAGAGAGAGAGAGAGAGAGAGAGAGAGATTTCAGCTGTCTTGTTGTTCTCCTGTCATCTGTCTACATCTGTCTGTCTATCTCTCGTTTAACACGTGACGTCACACCGGATGCTGTTCTGGATGATGCGTCACACACACACACACACACACGTGACGGTACATATAAGGACAAGGTGTACATGTTGTTGTTATCACACCTTGTACATATGTGTGCACCAGGGGGGGGGGATGGACCCACGTGTCTGTCTGTCTGTCTGTTGGTCTTTATCAATTGTTTAGTTAAGTATGTATGTATGTATGTATGTATGTATGTATGTATGATGTATGTATGTATGTATGTATGTATGTATGTATGATGTATGTATGTATGTATGTATGTATGTATGTATGTATGTATGTATGATAGAGAGAAATGAATGAAAGAAAGAAAGAAGTGGAGTAGAAACAGTACCATGAGCATAGTGACATGGCTTAAATAAAGACTATTATTATTAACAGTAATTGTGAGTACTTATTTACAAGGATATAAAAACAAAACAACGGGTAATTTTTTAATTTATTGGATTTTTACATATCGGTTAAGGCAGGGCACCTTGGGGACTCGAACAGCAAATCCTGTAAAAAAACTACAGTGGGTTTGCAGGACTTCTTTGAATGATATATCCTTGAGCCACCCGTTCTCCTGGGGTACCTGGGTGGGCTTGCAGTGACGGGGTTCTCTCTGGGGAGGGCTTGGGTGTAAGAAGCCAAAAGCATGGGTGGGCTTGCGGGGCACACGTTGACGGGGTTCTCTCTGGGGCTTGGGTGTAAGGGAAGCCAAAGCATGGTTGGGCTTGCAGGGCACTCGTTGACGGGGTTCTCTCTGGGGCTTGGGTGTAAGGGAAGCCAAAGCATGGTTGGGCTTGCGGGGCACTCGTTGACGGGGTTCTCTCTGGGGCTTGGGTGTAAGGGAAGCTCGTTGACGGGGTTCTCTCTGGGGCTTGGGTGTAAGGTAAGCCAAAGTTTGGCTGCTTTCTTCAGCTTCAACCAACTCCAGCCATGAGAGGCTGGAGCTGGTGAAACAAGAGATGTCCAATTTCTCAAAGTAAGTCATAACGACAACTTACCCTTGACCAGCAGTTCTTCTACTGAGGCCAAGTTGAAATTCGGCCACGAACTTCAAAATCTTGCGAAAAAAAATTAATGAGGTTGGAACATTGCCAAGTAGGTGAGACGTAAAGTAGTTTTATAGTGAAGCGAGTACTGATTGGTGTAGATGCTTATAGAGCCTTATAGTGAGATGAAAAGTGAAGATATTGTGTATAGTGACTTATGGTGAGGTGAATAGTGAAGATGTTGTGTATAGTACCTTATGGTGAAGTGAATAGTGAAGATGTTGTGTATAGTGCCTTATAGTGAAGTGAATAGTGAAGATGTTGTGTATAGTGCCTTATAGTGAAGTGAATAGTGAAGATGTTGTGTATAGTGCCTTATAGTGAAGTGAATAGTGAAGATGTTGTGTATAGTGCCTTATAGTGAGGTGAATAGTGAAGATGTTGTGTATAGTGCCTTATAGTGAAATGAATAGTGAAGATGTTGTGTATAGTACCTTATGTGAAGTGAATAGTGAAGATGTTGTGTATAGTGCCTTATGGTGAAGTGAATAGTGAAGATGTTGTGTATAGTGCCTTATGGTGAAGTGAATAGTGAAGATGTTGTGTATAGTGCCTTATAGTGAAGTGAATAGTGAAGATGTTGTGTATAGTGCCTTATAGTGAAGTGAATAGTGAAGATGTTGTGTATAGCGCCTTATAGTGAAGTGAATAGTGAAGATGTTGTGTATAGTGCCTTATAGTGAAGTGAATAGTGAAGATGTTGTGTATAGTGACTTATAGTGAAGTGAATAGTAAAGATGGTGTGCATAGTGCCTAATGGTGAAGTGAATAGTGAAGATGTTGTGTATAGTGCCTTATAGTGAAGTGAATAGTAAAGATGTTTATTGTGCCTTATAATGAAAAGAATAGTGAAGATGGTGTGTATAGTGCCTTATAGTGAAGTGAATAGTGAAGATGTTGTGTTTTACCTTATAGTGAAGTGAATAGTGAAGATGTTTATTGTGCCTTATAGTGAAGTGAATAGTGAAGATGTTGTGTATAGTGCCTTATAGTGAAGTGAATAGTGAAGATGTTGTGTATAGTGCCTTATGGTGAAGTGAATAGTGAAGATGTTGTGTATAGTGCCTTATAGTGAAGTGAATAGTAAAGATGGTGTGTATAGTGCCTTATAGTGAAGTGAATAGTGAAGATGTTTATTGTGCCTTATAATGAAAAGAATAGTGAAGATGGTGTGTATAGTGCCTTATAGTGAAGTGAATAGTGAAGATGTTGTGTTTTTACCTTATAGTGAAGTGAATAGTGAAGATGTTTATTGTGTCTTATAGTGAAGTGAATAGTGAAGATGTTTATTGTGTCTTATAGTGAAGTGAATAGTGAAGATGTTTATTGTGTCTTATAGTGAAGTGAATAGTGAAGATGTCGTGTATAGTGCCTCGCCAATTGCACTGGTTAACCATTACCCCGGAATACGATCTGCAAATCGATTAACATCCAGGCACTTACACACCCACCCACAGACCCAGCCTCACAAAACCACCCACACGCCCCCACCCACAGCTAGACGAAAACGCGGGCATAGTGAGTAAGGGGAAGGAAGTTAAACAAACAAGTGAAATGTACCAATGAGGGACCTGTTTACTAACACACACACACACACACACACACACACACACACACACACAGGTTATGGTCAACTACAGAAAATTTTTGATTACAGACAAACACACTAACAAAACAATTGCTCATTACTATATATCCTTCCGTTCTTCCCTTCCCCTCTCCCTCTTCTTCTTTCTCCTCCTCCTTCTCTTCTCCCACTGGTAGAGAGAGATGGTGTGTGTGTGTGTGTGTGTGTGTGTGTAGAACCATTCGTACGCCTACAAATTTGCCAGACATTGACCCTGGAAGCTGACCTCTTTCAGTGGATCTTGAACGCCCACAACAACGCCCCCCAACAACAGCTCTCTCTCTCTCTCTCTCTCTCTCCTCTCTCTCTCTCTCTCTCTCTCTCTCTCTCTCTCTCTCTCTTTCTTTTCCTCCTCACTCACTCACTCTCTTTCTCACAACAGTAAAAAAAAAATTATCCCTGTCATTTCAGCTTTTACTTATCCATTATTGTGTGTTTGAATGTTAGCTTCATTTACTCTTGATTATTATTATCTATGTTAATGACACACACACACACACACACACACACACACACACACACACACACACACACACACACACACACACACACACACACACACACACACACCCTGGTCGTAAGAGATAAACAGGAGGAAAAGAAGAAGGGGATAGCTGACAAAAGGTGATAATGAGGGAGGGAGAGAGAGATGAAAGATTAAGAATAATGAAGGAAATTAGAATAGAATGGAGGGAACAGACGCAGCGAGAGAGTGTTAATGGGAACATGAGACAAAGACAATACCGAATGAAAGGGAGTAAAGATAGATTGATAAAGAGAGAGAGAGAGAGAGAGAGAGAGAGAGAGAGAGAGAGAGAAGAAGAAGAGGGAGGGAGGGAGTGTGGGAGGACAAGTGGTGTAAGACAGGTGGTGATGTCACTCCACCTCCTCCACCGGAGTTGTGTGTGTGTGTGTGTGTGTGTGTGTGTGTGTGTGTGTGTGTGTGTGTGTGTGTGTGTGTGTGTGTGTGTGTTTGTTTCAATGTTCTATAATTATCATTGACCTGGCTCTTAGGTTAGGTTAGGTTAGGTTAGGAGCTGCGGGGCTATGCATCACTTTATTACGGATATAATTTTATTGCTTAATCGTCTTACATATAATTAAGGAGAAGGGGATAATGTTATAGATATTAATGAGTACAATTAGAGGTAAGAGAGCCAGGTAAGAGGGCCAGGTAAGAGGGCCAGGTAGGAGGGCCAAGGTATAGGAAGGCCAGGGTAATGCAGAGACGTGTGATGGATGAAGGAAATTAAAAGCTAAATCACACACACACACACACATTGGTTATACTAAGACCATTGTGTTGTGTGTCAATTGGTTCTCGTTCAACCTTGTATATGTTTGTTGTTTTAGCCATGTTAGTCTGATTAAGAAGAGGTTAATCATCCTGGCTCATTCCTCCGTCCGTCAGTGAGTGAGTGACAAAGACCTATATAGAGGGAGCCTGTGTCACCGCTCATCATATTGACTTTAACATTGTGAAGGGAAAAAAATAAACATTAAATATTGACTCAGGCATTATGAAAATTAAACACTAGAGCCGTCACCCAATTTTCTTGAGAGGAGCGTGTGTTTTGTGTGTGTCCTCTCTCTCTCTCTCTCTCTCTCTCTCTCTCTCTCTCTCTCTCTCTCTACGTGTTTTGCTTTCTTTAGAAAACTTTTGATTGAGGCAGAAAATGACTCTTAACTTTGGCTATTTCACTGCTGTTCGGTGATGAGGTGTGTCGTTTGCTGTGTTGGTTGTTGTCACTGCTGTACTGTGCTATGGAGTTCTGTTAGTCACTGCTGTGCTGTGCTGTGAATTTATCTTAGTCACTGCTGTACTGTGCTGTGATTTTATCTTAGTCACTGCTGTACTATGGAGTTCTGTTAGTCACTGCTGTACTGTGCTGTGGAGTTATCTTAGTCACTGCTGTACTGTGGATGTAGAGATTTTAATACATTCTTAATCATGGGTAGTTGGTGGCTGCCTGAACACTTCCGGGATTGGTTAGTTTGGGAGTTTTGTGTTTACAAGAGATAGACAAAATATGAATGGAGTTTTGGTCCCATTGTGGAAGTGGGATGTGACCTGACCTGTCCAATCTCCTGTCCAACCTCAATTCACACGTCAATATCCTTCCTCCTTCCTTTATTCCTTTCCACAGAGTCCCACATTTACGGCCACTCACCTCCATGGACACCTCTCTCTCTCTCTCCCTCACCTCCACTACCTAACCTAACTCTCTCACAGGATGCCTCAGGACTCCTTTCACAACACACACACACACACACACACACACACACACACACACACACACACACACACACACACACACCATCTCTCACTTCCAGTCCTCTCCTTTGATCTTACGCGACTCTCATCAGAACTTGGGGAAGTGACTTATCATTCTAGTATTATCACTATGAATACTAAGTTTATGTAGCCTGTGTGTGTGTGTGTGTGTCGTAGAAAGGAAATAAATCTTCACTATAACCACAAACACTCATAACACTACTACCACCATTTATAACAGTACCACAACCACTATTCATAATACTACTACCACGATGACCATTACTCATAACGTCTAATAATATACCACCACTACTACTACCTACCACCACCATCACCACTACCACCACCACCTACCACCACCACCACCACCACTACTACTACTACCACCACTACCACCACCACCACTACCACCCACCACCACCACCACCACCACTACTACTACTACTACTACTACTACTACTACCACCACCACTACCCACCACCACTACTACTACCATCCCTACTACACACTGCTACTACCACCACTACTACCACTACCTGCACCACCACCACCACCACCACCACCACCACCACCACCACCACACCACTCTGTCTGTGCTACCACCATCATAAGGGTTTTTTCCGGGTCATTATACTGTATGTACTCTCATTAGTGTTGGGTCATTATACGTACTATCATCCTATATATAGCGTTGGGTCATTCAAACTCATCATGAAATATAATGTTAGGTTCAGCCGTACATGACAGTATAATGAGTCCCCTATTCTTCATCGTTTCCCATAACACACACCTGTAATAATAATAATGGGCAGGTGTGTCCGTTCATTGGCGAGGTATTAATAACTACTAAGGTGGTTTATAGCTCTTATTAATCGTTATAACTACACCCTATTACGAGGTGTGTGTGTGTGTGTGTGTGTGTGTGTGTGACAAGTCTAATATTAATACATCACCATTAATAATTTACAAAGTTAATAAACATAGTTATTATAATATTCTTAAAATTACAAAATTATTAAGGTAATAATTCATATCATAGTGTAAATGTTTCTATATTTTAATACACAATACAGAGAGCTCATGTCGCTGCTATGATGGAGACGTAAACAACGACACACAAACAAACAAACACTACTGGGCTAATGATCAACCTAACATTACTATAATTATCATATTACTGACTTACAATTCAACTGAGGTCGTATACAAAGTGTTAAAATCCTACAGTAATTTTTAACTTTCGTGAATAAAAATAATTAATAACATTCTGATATTTTGTGGACACCTTTACCCCTCTTCTTCCCTAGGTAGGTGTGGGAGTTGTGTGTACTGCCCCCTCACCACCCCTTCCCGTCACCTCACACTGTCCCCTCACCTACCACAGTCCCTCACCACCCCTCCCCACCACCACCTCCCTATCACCCCACACCGCGTTGATACCTACCTGGAGCGACATCGATTTACAATAATGAATTGACTTGACGGCATAAATATTTCAGTGTCTCGAACCGTATGAGGCGGTGTCCCCTGTCCACACACACACACACACACACACACACACACACATACATGTAGGAAATACAAGCGTGAGTCAGTGAAGGTAAGTACTGCTATGATCCTTGGTGAGAGAGAGAGAGAGAGAGAGAGAGAGAGAGATTTCAGCTGTCTTGTTGTTCTCCTGTCATCTGTCTACATCTGTCTGTCTATCTCTCGTTTAACACGTGACGTCACACCGGATGCTGTTCTGGATGATGCGTCACACACACACACACACACGTGACGGTACATATAAGGACAAGGTGTACATGTTGTTGTTATCACACCTTGTACATATGTGTGCACCAGGGGGGGGGGATGGACCCACGTGTCTGTCTGTCTGTCTGTTGGTCTTTATCAATTGTTTAGTTAAGTATGTATGGATGTATGTATGTATGTATGTATGTATGTATGTATGTATGTATGTATGATGTATGTATGTATGTATGTATGTATGTATGTATGTATGTATGTATGTATGTATGTATGTATGTATGATAGAGAGAAATGAATGAAAGAAAGAAGTGGAGTAGAGAAACAGTACCATGTGACATAGTGACATGGCTTAGAAATAAAGAAGACTATTATTATTAACAGTAGTTGTAGTACTTATTTACAAGGATATAAAAACAAAACAACGGGTATTTTTTTTCAATTTTATTGATTTTTTTACATATCAGTTAAGGCAGGGCACCTTGGGGACTCGAACAACAAATCCTGTAAAACTACCAGTAGGTTTGCGGGACTTCTTTGGTGTTATATCCTTGGGCCACCCGTTCTCCTGGGGTACCTGGGTGGGCTTGCGGGGCACACGTTGACGGGGTTCTCTTTGGGGCTTGGGTGTAAGGGAAGCCAAAGCATGGTTGGGCTTGCGGGGCACTCGTTGACGGGGTTCTCTCTGGGGCTTGGGTGTAAGGGAAGCCAAAGCATGGTTGGGCTTGCGGGGCACTCGTTGACGGGGTTCTCTCTGGGGCTTGGGTGTAAGGGAAGCCAACGCATGGTTGGGCTTGCGGGGCACTCGTTGACGGGGTTCTCTCTGGGGCTTGGGTGTAAGGTAAGCCAAAGTTTGGCTGCTTTCTTCAGCTTCAACCAACTCCAGCCATGAGAGGCTGGAGCTGGTGAAACAAGAGATGTCCAATTTCTCAAAGTAAGTCATAACGACAACTTACCCTTGACCAGCAGTTCTTCTACTGAGGTCAAGTTGAAATTCGGCCACGAACTTCAAAATCTTGCGAAAAAAATTTAATGAGGTTGGAACATTGCCAAGTAGGTGAGACGTAAAGTAGTTTTATAGTGAAGTGAGTACTGATTGGTGTAGATGCTTATAGAGCCTTATAGTGAGGTGAAAAGTGAAGATATTGTGTATAGTGACTTATGGTGAGGTGAATAGTGAAGATGTTGTGTATAGTACCTTATGGTGAAGTGAATAGTGAAGATGTTGTGTATAGTGCCTTATAGTGAAGTGAATAGTGAAGATGTTGTGTATAGTGCCTTATAGTGAAGTGAATAGTCAAGATGTTGTGTATAGTGCCTTATAGTGAGGTGAATAGTGAAGATGTTGTGTATAGTGCCTTATAGTGAAGTGAATAGTGAAGATGTTGTGTATAGTGCCTTATGGTGAAGTGAATAGTGAAGATGTTGTGTATAGTGCCTTATGGTGAAGTGAATAGTGAAGATGTTGTGTATAGTGCCTTATAGTGAAGTGAATAGTGAAGATGTTGTGTATAGCGCCTTATAGTGAAGTGAATAGTGAAGATGTTGTGTATAGTGCCTTATAGTGAAGTGAATAGTGAAGATGTTGTGTATAGTGACTTATAGTG
>NW_024751462.1:0-44107 GCF_018991925.1 Homarus americanus
GTGTGTTAGGTTCAACGTCACCACCGTGGGAGTGTGTGTACCAGGGAGTGTAAGCACCACCATCACCACTGTGGAGTGAGGTCCTTGTTAGTCCACCATCACCACCTTGGGAGTGTGTGTGTACCAGATAGCGATAGGTTCACCCTCACCACTGTGGGAGGCAAAATGTAAGGCAGGTTCACTGCCGGAGTGTGTGTACAGGGAGCGTTAGGGTTTCACTATCACCACCAGGAATGTATGTACCAGGGTGTGTTAGGTTCACTGTCACCACTGTGAGTTTGTACCAGGGGAGCGTTAGGCCCCACATCACCACCTGGGAGCAAACAGAGGTTAGTCACCATCACCACTGTCGGGAGTGTGTGTACCAGGAGCATTAGGTTCACCAACACCAATGTGAGAGTGTGTGCAGGAGCGTTTAGGTTCACCATCGCTCACTGTGGGAGTGTGTGTGTAACAGGGAGTGTTAGGTTTCTTAACACCAACGAGGGGAGTGTGTGTACCAGGGAGCGTTAGGGTTCACTGCCGACTGTGTATACCAGGGAGCGTTAGGTTTACCACTCACTCTAGAGTGTGTACCAGGGCGTTAGGTTCACCATCAACAACCGTGGGAGGTGTGTACCAGGAGCTGCTAGGTTCACCACACACAGTAGGAGTGTGTACCAGGGGGGCGTTAGGTTCACCACCACTGGAGTTTTTGGTGTACCAGGAGCGTTGGTTCACCATCACCACCGTGGGGAGTGTGTACCAGGGAGCGTTAGGTTCACTGTCACAACCATGGGCGTGTGTGTACCAGGGAGCGTTAGGTTCACCATCACTGCACTGCAGGAGTAAAAATGGGGAGCGTTAGGGTTCACCATCACCACTGTGGGGTGTATAACAGAAGCGTTAGTTTCACCATCACCACCGTGGGAGTGTGTACTAGGAGGAAGATGCATTTTATCACCACCGTGGGACTGTAGGTGGCATTAGAGCGTCTGTTCACTATCACCACCGTGGGAGTGTGTAAAATGAGTATATTAGGGTTCACTCATCACCACCATGGGAGTGTGTGTACCAGATAGCGTTAGGTTCACTCACAATGTGGGAGGTGTACCAGGGAGTTAGGGTCTCACCATCACCACAGGGATTGTGTGTCCCAGGAAGCGTTAGGTTCACCATCGGGCGTCTGTGTACAAGTGAGCGTTAGGCTCACCATCACCATCAATGTGGAGTGTGTACCAAGAGGCGTTAGGCTTACCATCAGCCTTTCACCGTGGGAGTGTACCAGGAGTTAGGTTCACTCATCACCACCGTGGGAGCGTACCAGGGAGGGTTAGGCTCACCATCACTACCGTGGGAGGTGTGTACTAGGGAGCGTTAGGGTTCACTACTGGGAGGGAGTAAGTGTGTGTGTACTAGGAGCATTAGGGTTCACCACCGTGGGGAGGTGTACCAGGAGCACAGGTTCACCATCAACACTATGGGAGTGTAAGAGGGAGCATTAGGTTCACCATCACCACTGTGGCGTGTGTACCAGGGAGCGTTAGGGTTCACCAACACCACTGTGGGAATGTACCAGGGAGCGCTAGGTTCAAGCTCACCATGGAGAGTGTGTGCAATCAGGGGAGGCAGGGTCTCACCCACTTGGGAGTGTGTCACTCAGGAGCATTATGTTCACCATCAACACCATTGGAGGTGTGTAAGAGGGAGCATTAGGGTTCACCATCACCACCGTGGGAGTGTGTGTACTAGGAAGTTGTTAGGTTCACCATCGTTGGTGTTCAGTACCAGGGAGTGTGAGGTTCACCATTACCACTGTGGGAGTGTGTGTTCCAGGGTGTGTTAGGGTTCAATGCCCACTGTTGGAGTGTGTGTAGTGAGGGAGCAAGAAGTTCACCATCACCCTTGTGGAAGTGTATGTAATTAGAAGCGTTAGGTTCACCCACCACCACCTTGGGAGCAGGTGTGTACCAGATAGCGTTAGGTTCACCGTCACCACTGTGGGAATGTGTGTACCAGGAAGCGTTAGGTTCACTGCCGGGAGGTGTGTACCAGGGAGGGTTAGGTTCACTGTCACCAGCGGGAGTGTGTGTACTAGGGGAGCGTTAGGTTCACCATCACTGTGGGAGTGTGTGTACCAGGGAGCGTTAGGTTAACCATCACCACCGTGGGATGCAACAGGAGCGCAGGTCTGCCATGGTGGGAGGTGTGTACCAGGAGCATTAGGTTCACCAATGTGGGAGTGTGTACTAGGGAGCGTTAGGGGTTCACCATCACCACTGTGGGAGTGTGTGTGTACCAGATAGCGTTAGGGGTTCACCATCACCACCGTGGAGTGTGTGTACCAGGGAGCGTTAGGGTTCACCATCACCACCGTGGGAGAGTGTGTGTACCCAGGTGGTTAGGTTCACCATCACCACTGTGGGAGTGTGTGTACTAGAAGGTTAGGGGTTCACCATCGTTGGTGTCTGTGTACCTGGGAGCGATAGGTTTACCATCACCACCGTGGGAGTGTGTACCAGGGTGTGTTAGGTTCAACGTCACCACTGTGGGGTGTGTGTGTACCAGGAGCGTTAGGTTCACCATCACTCACTGTGGGAGGCAAAAATGTCCTAGGACGTTAGGTTACCATCACCACCTTGGGAGTGTGTGTGTGAGGTTAGGTTCACCCTCACCACCGGGAGTGTGAGTACCAGGAAGGTTAGGGTTCACTGCCGTGGGGAGTGTGTGCGTACTCAGGAGCTAGGTTCACTCATCACCACCGGAGTGGGGTGTGGCACCCAGGCGTGTCAGGTTCACCGTCACCACCATGGGAGTGTGAGGGTTAGGTTCACCATCACCACCATGGGAGTGTGTGTACCAGGGAGCGTTACGTTCACCATTATCACCGTAGGGGTGTATGTACTAGGGAGCGTTACGTTCACCATCACCACCGTAGGAGTGTCTGTACCAGGTTGCGTTAAGATCACCATCACCCCCGTGGGAGTGTGTGTGTACCAGGGTGCGTTAGGTTCACCGCCGTGTGGGTGTGTGTACCAGGGAGCGTAAGGATCACCATAACCACCGTGGGAGTGTGTGTACTACGGAGCGTTAGGTTTACCATCACCACCGTGGGAGTGTGTGTACCAGGGAATGTTAGATTCACCATCACCACCGTGGGAGTGTGTGTACCACGGAGCGTTAGGTTCACCATCACCACCGTAGGAGTGTGTACCAGGGAGCATTAGGTTCACCATCACCATTGTGGGAGTGTGTGTACCAGGGAGCGTTAGGTTCACCATCACCACCGTGGGAGTGTGTGTACCAGGGAGCGTTAGGGTCACCATCACCATCGTGGGAGTGTGTGTACCAGGGAGCATAAGGTTTCACCATCACCACCGTCAGAGTGTGTGTACCAGAGAGCGTTAGGTTCACCATCACCACCGTGGGAGTGTGTGTACCAGGAAGCGTTAGGTTTACCAACACCAACGTGGGAGTGTGTGTACCAGGGAGCGTTAGGTTCACCGCCGTGGGAGTGTGTGTACCAGGGAGCGTTAGGTTTACCAACACCACACTGGGAGTGTGTGTACCAGGGAGCGCTAGGTTCACCATCATCGGTGTCTGTGAACCAGGGAGCGTTAGGTTCACCATCACCACCGTGAGACTGTGTGTACCAGGGAGCTTTAGGTTCACCATCACAACCATGGGCGTGTGTGTACCAGGGAGCGTTAGGTTCACCATCACCACCGTGGGAGTGCGTGTACCAGGGAGGGTTAGCTTCACCATCACCACCATGGGAGTGTGTGTACCATGGAGCGTTTGGTTCACCATCAACCACCGTGGGAGTGTGTGTACCAGGGAGCGTTAGGCTCACCATCACCACCGTGGGAGTGTGTGTACCAGATAGCGTTAGGTTCACCATCACCACCGTGGGACTGTGTGTACCAAGGAGCGTTAGGTTCACCATCATCACCGTGGGAGTGTGTGTACCATGGAGCGTTTGGTTCATCATCACCACCGTGGGAGTGTGTGTACCAGGGAGCGTTAGGCTCACCATCACCACCGTGGGAGTGTGTGTACCAGATAGCGTTAGGTTCACCATCACCACCGTGGGAGTGTGTGTACCAGGAAGCGTTAGGCTCACCATCGTGGGTGTCTGTGTACCAGGGAGCGTTAGGTTCACCATCAACACCGTGGGAGTGTGTGTACCAGGGAGGTTAGCTTCACCATCACCACCGTGGGAGTGTGTGTACCAGAGAGCGTTAGGTTCACCATCACCACCTTGCGAGTGTATGTACCAGGGAGGGTTAGGTTCACCATCACCACCATGGGAGTGTGTGTACCATGGAGCGTTAGGTTCACCACCGTGTGAGTGTGTGTGTACCAGGGAGCATTAGGTTCTCCACCGTGGGAGTGTGTGTACCAGGGAGCGTTAGGTTCTAACGGTCACCTTGGGAGGTACCAGGAGCGTTTATTTACCATCACCACCGTGGGAGTGTGTGTACCATGGAGCGTTAGGTTCACTCGTCACCACCGTTGGAGTGTAAAATATGGAGCGTTAGGTTCACTCATATCACCACTGTGGTAGTGTGTGTACCAGGGAGTGTTAGGGTTCACCATCACCACTGTGGGAGAGTGTGTACCAGGGAGTGTTAGGTTCACCATCGTGGGTGTCGTGTGCCAGGAGCGTTAGGTTCACCATCACCACCGTCGTAGTGTTTGTACCAGGAGCGTTAGGTCTATCGTCACCACCGTGGGGAGTGTGTGTACCAGGAGGCTGTTAGGTTCATCACCACACGTGAGAGTGTTTGTACCCAGGGCGTTAGGTTCACCATCACCTCCTTGGGGAGTGTGTGTAGCAGATAGCGTTAGGTTCACCACCACCGTGTGGGAGGTGTGTGTACCAGGTAGCGTTAGGTTCACCATCACCACCAGGAGTGTGTGTTCTTAGGAGCATTAGGATCACCATCACCACCATGGGGAGTGTGTGTGTGTACCAGGGTGTGTTAGGTTCACCTGCCGTGTGAGTGTGTACCAGTGAGCGTTAGGGTTCACCATCACCATCGTTGAGTGTGTGTACCACGGAGCGTTAGGGAGCCCTGGCATCACCACCGTGGGAGGTGTGTGCACCAGGGATAATAGGTTCACCATCACTACCGTGGAGTGTGTGTACCAGGTGGCGTTAGGTTCACTCATCACCACCGTGTGGGAGTGTGTGGGGTACCATTGAGCATTAGGGTTCACCATCACCACCGTGGGAGTGTGTGGCCTTAAGGGAGGGGTTTAGGTTCACTATCACTACCGTGGGAGTGTGTGTACTAGGGCGCGTTAGGTTCACCACTGTGGGAATGTGTGTACAGGGAGCATTATGTTCACCATCAACACCATGGGGAGTGTGTGTGTAAGAGGAAGCACATGTTCGCCATCACTACCTGGAGAGTTTGTGTGTACTAGGGAGCGTTAGGTTCGCTCATCACCAACGGGGGAGTGTGTACTAGTGAGGTTTAGGTTCACTCATCACCACCGTGGGAGTGTGGTACCAGGGAGCGTTAGGGTTCACCATCAAATACCTGGGAGAGGGAGTGTGTGTACCAGGGAGCGTTAGGTTCACCATCACCACTGTGGGAGTGTGTGTACCAGGGAGCGTTAGGTTCACCACCGTGGGAGGTGTGTTCCAGGAGCGTTAGGTTCACCAATGTGAGTGTGTGTACTAGGGAGCATTATGTTCACCATCACCATGGGAGTAAGGAGAGGAGCATTAGGTTCACCATCACCAATGGGAGAGTTTGTGCACCAGGGAGCGTTAGGGTTCACCATCACCACCGTGGGAGTGTGTGTACCAGGAGCGTTAGGTTCCCATCACTCACTGTGGGTGTGTACCAGGGAGCAAGAGGGGTTCACCATCACCACCGGGAGTGTGTGTACCAGGAGTGCTAGGTTCACTCACCGTGGGAGTGTGTGTGTACCAGGGGAGCATATTAGGTTCACCAATGGGAGGTGTGGTACCAGGAGCAGTATGTTCACCATCAACACCATGGAGTATGTGTAAGAGGGAGACAGGGGTTAACCATCACCACTGTGAGAGTGTGTACCAGGAGTGTTAGGTTCACCATCAACACCGTGGGAGTGCGTGTACCAGGCAGCGTTACGTTTACCAACACCAACGTGGGGAGGTGTGTGCTCAGGAGCGTTAGGGTTCACTGCAGTGGGGAGTGTGTGTGTTCCAGGGGAGCGTTAGGTTCACCATCACCACCATGGAAGTATGTGTACCAGGGAGTATTAGGGTTCACCATCGTGGGTGTCTGTGTACTAGGGAGCGTTAGGGTTCACCATCACCACCGTGGGAGTGGTACCAGGGAGCGTTAGGTTCACTCATCACCACCGTGTGGGAGTGTGTACCAGGGAGCGTGGGGGTTCACCGTCACCACTGGGAGGTGTGTACTATGGAGCGTTAGGTTCACCATCACCACCATGGGAGTGTGTGTACCAGGGAATGATCACTATCACCACCGTGGGAGTGTGTGTACCAGGGAGCGTTAGGTTCAGCTCATCACCACCGTGGGAGGTGTGTACCAGGGAGCATTAGGTTCACCACTCACTGTAGGAAGTGTGTGCAGTGAGCGTTAGGGTTCACCATCACTGCGGGAGGTAAACAGGAGCGTTAGGGTCACCATCACCATCGTGGGAGTGTGTGTACCAGGGAGCGTTAGGGTTCACCATCACCACCGGGGAGTGTAAAAAACAAGGAGCATTAGGTTCACCATCGCCACTGGAGAGTGTGTACTAGATGTTAGGTTCACCATCACCACCGTGGGGAGGTGTAAAAATTAGGACTGTTAGCCCAACACAACGTGGGGAGTGTGTGGGAGCGGTAGGTTCACCATCACTACTGTGGGGAGTGTGTGTACCAGGGAGCAACAGGTTCACTATCAATAACTGCTGATGTGTGTACCAGGGAGCGTCAGGTTCACCATCACCACCGTGGGAGTGTGTGTTCCAGGGAGCAAGAATACCATCACCATCGGGAGTGCTGAAAGCAGTCTCACCACCCACCACTGGGGGAGTGTGTGTGCACCAGGAGCATTATGTTCACCATCGCCACCGTGGGAGTGTGTGTACCAGGAGCGTTAGGGTTCACCATCACCACCGTGGGGAGTGTGTACCAGGAATGTTAGGATCTCACCATCACCGTGAGTGTGTGTACGAGGGGAGCGTTTGTTTAGCATCACCACGAGGTGTGTACCAGGAGCGTTAGGGTTCACTGTCACCACCGTGTGGGGAGTGTGTGTACCAGGAGCAAGAAGTCTACCATCACTGTGGAGGTGTGTACTAGGAATGTTAGATTCACCATCACCACTGTGGAGGTGTGGCCCAGGGAGCGTTAGGTTCACCATCACCACCGTGGGAGTGTACCAGGAGTATTAGGTTCATCACCATCAGGAGTGTGTACCAGGGAGCGGTTAGGGTTCACCATCACCACTGCAGAGTACCAGGGAGCGTTAGGGTTCACCCATCATCACTGTGGGAGCAAAACAGGAATGTTAGATTCACCACCGTGAGAGTGTGTGTACCAGGAGCGTTAGGTTCACCATCACTACCTTATGGGAGTGTGTGTACCAGGGAGCATTAGGGTTCACCATCACCACCGTGAGAGTGTGTGTACTCAGGGAGTGTTAGGGCCTCATCACCACCGTGGGGGAGTGTGTGTACCAGGGAGAGCCAAGCATGCTTACCAAATACTCAACGTGGGAGGTACTAGGGAGCGTTAGGTTCACTCATCATCGGTGCTCAGAAATCAGGGAGCGTGAACACCACCACCATGGAGTGTGTGTACCAGGGAGCAAGCAAATCACCGTCACAAACCATGGACGTGTGTGTACCCAGGGAGCAAGCTAGGTTCACCATCACCACCGTGGGAGTGTGTACCAGGAATCGTTAGTTTCACCATCACCACTTGTGAGTGTGTACCAGGGAGGGTTATTTCACCATCACCACCGTGGGAGCAAAAATAGGAGCGTTTGGTTCACCATCACCACCGTGGGGAGTGTGTGTACCAGGAGTTAGGTTCACCATCACCACCGTGGGATGTGTACTCAGGAGCAGTTAGGGTTCACCATCACCACCGTGGGAGGTGTGTAACAGGAGCGTTAGGTTCAACATCACCACCGTGGGAGGTGTGTGTACCAGGGAGCAAGCATGTTTACCAACACCAACGTGGGAAAGTGTGTGTGTGTGTACTGGGGAGCGTTAGGTTCACCATCATCGGTGTTCAGAACCAGGGAGCTAGGGGTTCACCATCACCACCATGGAGTGTGTGTACCAGGAGCGTTAGGGTTCACTGGGTCACAACATGGACGTGTACTAGGGAGCATTATGTTCACCATCACCACCGTGAGAGTGTGTGCACCAGGGAGCATTAGGTTCACCATCACCACCGTGGGAGTGTGTGTACCAGGGAGCGTTAGCTTCACCAGCACCACCGTGGGAGTGTGTGTTTACCAGGGAGCGTTAGGTTCACCATCACCACCTTGGGAGTGTGTGTACAGGAGGTTAGGTTCACCATCACCACCGTGGGGTGTATGACACCAGGGGCGTTGGGTTCACCATCACCACAGGCTGGAGTGTGTGTGTACCAGGGGAGCTTGGGTTCAGCATCACCACCGTGGGGGTGTGTGTACCAGGGAGCGTTGGGTTCTCCCTTCTGCCTTGGGGTGTGTGTACCAGGGAGGTTAGGTTCTGCCATCACCACCCTGGGAGTGTGTGTACCAGGAGCTGGGTTCACCTGTAGGTGTGTGTGTACCAGGGAACGTGGGTTCACCACCGTGGGAGTGTGTGTACCAAGGAGCATTATGTTCACCATCAACACCATGGGAGTGTGTGTAAGAGGGAGCATTAGGTTCACCATCACCACCGTGAGAGTGTGTGTACCAGGGAGCGTTAGGTTCACCATCACCACTGTGGGACTCTGTGTACCAGGAAGCTTTAGGTTCACCGCCGAAGGAGTATGTGTACCAGGGAGCGTTAGGTTCACCATCACCACGGCGGGAGTGTGTGTAGCAGGGAGCGTTAGGTTCACCTTCACCACCGTGTTAGTGTGTGTACCATGGAGCGTTAGGTTCACCATCACCACCTTAGGAGTGTGTGTACCAGTGAGGGTTAGGTTCACCATCACCACCGTGGGAGTGTGTGTACCAGGGAGCATTATGTTCACCATCTACACCATGGGAGTGTGTGTAAGAGGGAGAATTAGGTTCACCATCACCACCGTGAGAGTGTGTGCACCAGGGAGCGTTAGGTTCACCATCACCACCGTGGGATTGTGTGTACCAGGGAGCGTTAGGTTCACCATCACCACCATGAGAGTGTCTGTACCAGGGAGTGTTAGGTTCACCAACACCACCTTGGGGGTGTGTGTACCAGATAGCATTAGGTTCACCCTCATCACCGTGGGAGTGTGTGTACGAGGTAGCGATAGGTTCACCATTACCACCATGGGAGTGTGTGTACCAGGGAGCGTTAGGATCACCATCACCACCATGGGAGTGTGTGTGTACCAGGGTGTGTTAGGTTCACCGCCGTGTGAGTGTGTGTACCAGTGAGCGTTAGGTTCACCATCACCATCGTGGGAGCGTGTGTACCACGGAGTGTCAGGTTCACCATCACCACCGTGGGAGTGTGTGTACCAGGGAGCGTTAGGTTCACCATCACCACCGTGGGAGTGTGTCCCAGGGGCGTTAGGTTCTATCACCACCGTGGGGAGTGTGTGTGCCAGGGGCGTTATGTTCACCATCACCACCGTGGGGAGTGGGTGCACCAGGGGCATTGGGTTCCACCATTACCACCGTAGGGAGTGTGTGTACCAGGGAGCGTTAGGTTCACCATCTCACCACCTTGGGAGTGTAAAAATAGGAGGTTACCACCATCACCACCGTGGCGTGCACAAGAGTGCAATTTCACCTGCATCAGGAAAATGGTGTGGAGCAATAGGTTCACCCCTGGGGGTGTGTAAGGGAGAAGCACCAGAGTGTGTACTCAGGGAGCAATAGGTTCACCACCTTGGGAGGAACCAGGGAGGGTTAGGTTCACCATCACCACCGTGGGAATGTGTGTACCAGGGAGCGTTAGGTTCTCGATCACCACCGTGTGGGTGTGTACCAGGAAGCGTTAGATTCACCATCACCACCCTGGGAGTGCGTGTACCAGGGAGGGTTAGCTTCACCATCACCACCGTGGGAGTGTGTGTACCTTGGAGCGTTTGGTTCACCATCACCACCGTGGAAGTGTGTGTACCAGGGAGCGTTAGGTTCACCATCACCACCGTGGGAGTGTGTGTACCAGATAGCGTTAGGTTCACCATCACCACCGTGGGAGTATGTGTACCAGGAAGCGTTAGGTTCACCATCGTGGGTGTCTGTGTACCAGGGAGCGTTAGGTTTACCATCACCACCGTGGGAGTGTGTGTACCAGGGAGCATTAGGTTCACGGTCACCACCGTGGGAGTGTGTGTACCATTGAGCGTTAGGTTCACCTTCACCACCGTGGGAGTGTGTGTGGGGAGGAGCGTGGGTTCACTCACCCACCGTGAGAGTGTGTGCACCAGGGAGCATTAGGTTCACCATCACCACCGTGGGGTGTGTGTGCCAGGGGCGATTGGGTTCACCAGCACACCACCGTGGGAGTGTATGTACCAGGGGCGTTGGGTTCTGTCACCACCTTGCGAGTGTGTGCCTGCCAGGGGAGGTTGGGTTCACCATCACCACCGTGGGGAATGTGTGTGTACCAGGGGCGTTGGGTTCACCACCGTGGGGGTGTGTGTGTACCAGGGAGCGTGGGTTCACCACTGTGGAGTGTGTGTACCAGGGAGCATTATGTTCACCATCAACACCATGGGAGTGTGTGTAAGAGGGAGCATTAGGTTCACCATCACCACCGTGAGAGAGTGTGCACCAGGGAGCGTTAGGTTCACCGTCACCACCGTGGGAGTGTGTGTACCAGGGAGCGTTAGGTTCACCATCACCACCGTGGGAGTGTGTGTACCAGATAGCGTTAGGTTCACCTTCACCACCGTGGGAGTGTGTGTACCAGGTAGCGACAGGTTCACCATCACCACCATGCGAGTGTGTGTACCATGGAGCATGAGGTTCACCATCACCACCGTGGGAGTGTATGCACCAGGGAGCATTAGGTTCACCATCACCACCGTGGGAGTGTGTGTACCAGGGAGCGTTAGGTTCACCATCACCACCTTGGGAGTGTGTGTACCAGGGAGCGTTAGGTTCACCATCACCACCGTAGGAGTGTGTGTACCAGATACCATTAGGTTCACCCTCACCACCATGGGAGTATGTGTAACAGGTAGCGTTAGGTTCACCATCACCACCATGGGAGTGTGTGTATCAGGAAGCGTTAGGATCAGCATCACCACCATGGGAGTGTGTGTGTACCAGGGTGCGTTAGTTTCACCGCCGTGTGAGTGTGTGTACCAGTGAGCGTTAGGTTCACTATCACCATCGTGGGAGGTAAAACAGGGAGCGTTTAAGTTCACTGTCAGGAGGTGTGTACCAGGAGCGTTAGTTTCACCCGCAGGGGAGGTAAAAGCTAGGAGCGTTAGGTTCACTATCACCACCGTGGAGGTGCCAGGGAGCGTTAGGGTTCACCATCACCACCGAGGGAAAGTGTGTACCAGGGAGCGCAGGCCACTGCCGTGGGAGTGGAGAGTGGCCAAGGGAGCAACACTATCACCCCTGTGGAGTGTGTGGCATAACAGGGAGTGTTAGGGTTCACCATCGTTGGTGTCTGTGTTCCAGGGAGCGTTAGGTTCACTCACACTGGAGTGTGTGTACTGAGGAGCGTTAGGTTCACTGTCACCACCGTAGGAGTGTGTGTACCAGGAGCGTTAGGTTCACCATCACCACCGTAGGAGTGTGTGTGTACCAGATAAGCGTTAGGTTCACCATCACCACCATGGGAGTGTGAGTACCAGGGTGCATTAGGATCAGCATCACCACCATGGAGTGTGTGTGTACCTGGGTGCGTTAGGTTCACTGCCGTGTGAGTGTGTACCAGTGAGCTGCTCACTGCACCATCACCATCAGAGTGTGTGTACCACAGAGTGTTAGGCTCACTCATCACCACCGTGGGAGTGTGTACCAGGGAGCTTTAGGTTCACCATCACCACTGTGGGAGGTGTACTAGGGAGCGTTAGGGTTCACCATCACCACCATGGGAGTGTGTGTACCAGGGTGCATTAGGTTCACCATCACCACCTTGGGAGTGTGTGTACCAGGGAGGGTTAGGTTCACCATCACCACTGTGGGAGTGTGAGTACCAGGGAGCGTTAGGGTTCACCACCGGGAGTGTGTGTGTACCAGGGAGCATTAAGTTCACCACCGTGGGAGTGTGTGTACCAGGAGCATTATAGTTCACCATCAACTCCATGGGAGTGTGTGTAAGAGGGAGCATTAGGTTCACCATCACCAATGTGAGAGTGTGTGTGCACTCAGGGAGTTAGGGTTCACAATCACCACTGTGGGAGTGTGTACTATGGAGTGTTAGGGTTCACCATCACCACCGTGGGAGTGTGTGTGTACCAGGGAGCGTTAGGTTCACCATCACCACTGTGGAGTGTGTGTGTGTACCAGGGAGCATTAGGTTCACCACCGTGGGAGTGTGTGTACCAGGGAGCTTTATGTTCACTATCAACACTATGGGAGTGTGTACTACTTGAGCGTTAGGGTACACCATCACTGTTAGGTGTTCTGGGGTAATAAGTTCTATATACAGGAGAGAACACAAAACACTCTGTGTTATTTTAGGTTCGGCTTACTGATAAGAGTATGCACACAGAGGGGGGGTAAAAGCCCTAGCCAGGGCTCCTGGCCAACTGCTATAGACGACGTATGGCAAGGATACATTAGCAGCTCTACGTCGCCAGGCACACACTAAGCATGTGGATATGGTAATAACATTGCCACACGCTGCTAGCTAGGCTGAATAAATATAAATGGAGCACATACATAATATACATACACAATACATAATCCAGCATGTTAATAAGCATACACCTCTCCCCTCTCTATACGCTCATAGCAAAGTCTTGAGCGGACCTTTTTTCTGGATCTGTTCTGGAGCGTCGAGGGACTTCTATCACTGGGAAGGGTATGGGATCCAACACTGGTGGCGCGGGCCAGCAGAAGGCATTGTTACGGGCGGGAGAAAAACGGCGGTTCCTCCACCACACACGACCACTGGGTAACTGCACCTGGTAGTCCTGTGACCTGCCGAGAATTCATGACTACGCCTACTTTGTCCCAACGTAGGGAGGTCGGGCCCTGAACACGACCGGTGCCGACACCTGCAACCTGGGGAGAACGGGCGTGGTCAGCAGAAGCGGGCGACGACGTCCTGAATGACGCTCGGCGGGCGATCACAATCCTCTGTTCGGCCTGCCACTCTGGAGAAGGATTGAGGGTGAGCAGGGACATTGGCCAAGAACGAAGGGGCGTCCATACAAAAACCCGCAGGAGCGTCCGGTGTAGTTAGGTGTGTTGCGGAGCTCAAGAAGACCCCGTCGAAGGCCTTCCAGTCAATATTCCCAAAAAGGCCACCTGATGAGGTGCTTCAAAGATTTGACAGCAGCCTCAGCGTGGCCGTTGACTGCGGGTAATGGGGGCGATGACAACACATGCCGGACTCCCCATCGGTTTGGCGAGAACGCAGCATGTCCCGGCCAGAACTGAGGCCCTCCGCCGGTTCGCAGGCGCATAGGAACGCCCACGTCACGGGAAGTAGTGGCGGAACTTGCTGATGGTGGCGGCAGACGTCGTCATTACTGCCCTTGATGACAACCGGCCAACCAGAGAGACGGTCGACGATAATTCAGGAAGGACTTTCCCCTGACACACACAGAAAAAGTCGGCCGACACAGACTCAAAGGGGCGGGTGGGGGTTGTCCTCACTCATGAAGGGTACCTGCTGCTGGCTGGGTTGTAATACGTGGCGGGCCATACACCTGGACAGCATTGAGATGTCGGGGTCGATGCCAGGCCGGAACACAGTCTGTCAGCACGTCGTTTGCGGCCTCAGCTCCACGGTGATCGTCGTGAAGGCGCCAGCGTGGGGACGGATGGCAGGACTCCACTACCGAAGGAGAGGTGTCATCATTAGGAGGTAGGGTAGGCGGCAGCAGGGTAGTTAAGTTGCTCCTTCGTGCACCCTGTTGGCGTGTCTTACCTCAAGAATAGGTTTGTGGTGTCCTGGAGATGATGGCCAACTTGACAATGTCTGTAGGACAGCAAAGAGCCGACACCGTTATGCACATCAATCCAGGCTTGACACGACCTGTTGCCAAAGGTGACTTGTGCTTGAGTGAACCCAGGCCGGGGTCATCTGAACCATCTGCTGGCCATAAAGCGGAGATCCCTGGGGCGGTCTCTCAGATCACTTGAGAGAGCCCCGGGCATTGCAAATGCTGGGGACCGATGACTGTAGCATCAGCGCCGTGTCGGGCAACATCTGGAAGACGGATGACAGACCGGCCAGAGGTCAGCGAGACGCTGATGTACTGGGGACTTGGTCCTGGATGCGAGCAGGAGTACACCCAAAATGGGTCGGGCTTTGTCCTGTGGTCGTCGTGCGCCTCTGATTTGGCGACCGGGCGGCCCTCACTGGTAGAAGGGCGCCGGCTTCCGCCGACGCCGTCCCTTGGGTTCGTGAGGGTAGGGCAACACTTGTCATAGTGGCCCAGACACCGCACACATTGCACTGTACGTGGCCTTAGCTGGGCACTGCACTGTGAAAGCGACCAGTGGCCCCTTTACGCCAACTGTTGCAGGTAGACTGAGTAGCTGGACACACTCTGTGTTCCGTGCTGGGTTACCACAGTTGTTACAAATTGAACCGGGCGTGGACGTGGTGGGCGAAGGCGTAGGAGACTCTTGTCCTTTCTTAGGCCGGGACACAGCGCGTACAGCTGTAGGGGAGCCTGGATGGCAGAGGTGGGCACACCTGGCAGCCTCATAGGAGCGACATATCGTCAACACATCCTGAAGAGAAGAGGAAGAGTCGAGGAGGTGAGGCGTTGACAAGTTCCTCGTCCTAACACCCATCAGGATCACCTGCTTCAACTGGGTCTCCCCTGCACTGCTGGTGGTGGCTTCAACATATATCTACCTCTTTCCGAGGTTTCGGTCGCACATAAAGGCGTCAAAGATCTGGCCTCCATCTGTCTGCAGCTAAACACCTCCTGCGCAGAGCTTCATTCTGTTGTCCTTTTTGATGTGCCGTTGTAGAACGTCCAGTACCTCCTCTACAGACAGCGAAGAGGTTACTGCAACGTATGTCTCTAAGACACGCTGAACTCTGGGCGACAGGCACATACGAAGCTGGATGAGTTGTTTAGGCTGTGACAAATCCTGAGATCCACCATTGTAAGACATCAGCTCCGTCGCCGCCGCTTATTCGCGAAAAGTCTGGAAATTTACATCAGGCTCCGGTGATGGCGGTGTTTGAGCTGCTGCTTTAGGTGGGGCTGGGGGGCGGAAGGAAGCATGGATGAGGTATCTGAACCATTCAGTACCGAGGCAGTTAGAGCCAGGGGCTTACACAGGAGTGAGATATCAAGGCTTCAAACCGTGCACGTCTTCTCCATTCTCCGTTGTGGTCTTGTTCTTGCCTCTGCTTGCCTTCTGTGTCTATCCGCCAAACGCGTTCAGAGCTTCATCCTCGCGTCTCTCATCTCTCATAAGTAAATCTCTGTTATTAAGGCAATTATCTCTCAGTGAGATAATGCTGAATGTTGAGGTGAAGGGCTGGGATGTTGTGGGAGCTGGAGCGTCGTGGCTGGCCTGGTCATCCATCTCTGGGACCATCATCCGGCTTGACTCATCCAGTGCCAGTCCACGGCTACGTAAGCATGAGCTGATGACTACTTGATCTACAGGTACCAAGTCTTAAATCAGTGTTGACTGGTCAGCCTGTCGTATCAACAATATTTCTCAGACAAAAAATTTAATTAAATACACAGATAAGTAGGTTATATATATAAAATATATATAAGAAAGCCGCGCGGTCAGCAAGTGTTAGTACATGGGCGTGTGTGTGTGTGTGTGTGTGTGTCCCAGGCAGGCAGAGCGTCTCGCCCCCAGCTGTGAGGGGGGGGGGTGGAGGCGGCGCTGTGAGGGGAGGGGGTGGAGCAGTGAGGAGCTCAGCTTCCTCTGGGAACGGTTAGAGAAGGGTGCGCTGAACTTACTCCCCACAAATGCCCAGAACATGCTGCATACCTGGAATCTCTTTCGAACAAGGTCACACATGAATGGCACGAAACACAATAACGCACTTAACACTTCACAGAAAATCACTGTCACTGACACTGCTCAAAGTTGCGAAATTTTCTTCGAGGATGACGCGGGGCTGACACAAAGGCGGGAGTCAAGCCGGCTTGGCCAAACTTGCACTAATCACTCGTAATAATCCAGTAAACGGCTAATAATGCGCCATGTTAGGTGTTCTGGGTATTAAGTTCGATATACAGGAGAGAACACAAAACACCTGTATAGTTTTAGGGGTTCGGTTTACTGGATAAGAGTATGCACAGAGGGGGTAGCACTCCTCCCTAGCTAGGCCCTGGTCAACTGCTATAGACGACGTATATAAGTGATACATTAGCAGCCTATACGTCGCCAGGCATACTAATTAAGCATGTGACATGGTAATAATACACATCGCTGCTAGCTAGGCTGAATAAATATAAATGGAGCACATACATAATATACATACATAATACATAATCCAAGCAGCATACATACACATACATATAACGCCCACCTGGGATGTAATGATGGAGTTAGGGTACACCACTACCGTGGGAGTGTTTGTGCCCGTGAGTATAGGCTTGTCATCACCACTGTGGCAGTGTGTGTAGCAGGGAACGTTAGGTTCACTCCATCAACACTGTGGGAGTGTGTGTACCAGGGAGCATTAGGTTAACCATCACTACCGTGGGAGTCTGTGTTCAAGGGAGCGTTAGGTTCACCATCACCACCGTGGAGTGTGTGTACTATTGAGCGTTAGGGTACACCATCACCACCGTGGGAGTGTGTGTACCAGTGAGAGTTAGGGTCACCATCACTCATCGTGGGAGGTGTGTACCAGGGAGCGTCTAGTTCACTGCCGTGGGAGTGTGTACCAGGAGCGTTAAGTTCACTGCCGTGAGTGTGTGTGTTCAGTGAGCGTTAGGGTTCACTATCACCATCAGGGAGTGTGTACCAGGAGCGTAAGGTTCACTATAACCACTATGGGAGGTGTGTGTACCAGGGAGCGTTAGGTTCACCACCACCTTGCGAGTGTGTGTACCAGGGAGGATTAGGTTCACCATCCCCACCGTGGGAGTGTGTGTACCAGATAGCGTTAGGTTCACCATCACCACCGTGGGAGTGTGTGTACCAGGGAGCGTTAGGAACACCATCATCCTTTGGGAGTGTGTGTACCAGGGAGAGTTAGGTTCACCATCACCACCGTGGGAGTGTGTGTACCAGGGAGCGTTAGGTTCACCATCATCCTTTGGGAGTGTGTGTACCAGGGAGAGTTAGTTTCACCATCACCACCGTGGAAGTGTGTACCAGGGAGCATTAGGTTCACCATCACCACTGTGGGAGTGTGTGTACCAGGGAGCGTTAGGTTCACCATCACCTTCGTGGGAGTGTGTGTACCAGGGAGCGTTAGAGTCACCATCACCATCGTGGGAGTGTGTGTACCAGGGAGCGTTAGGTTCAACGCAGTGGGAGTGTGTGTACCAGGGAGCGTTAGGTTCACCATCACCACCGTGGGAGTGTGTGTTCCAGCGAGCATTAGGTTCACCATCACTACCGTGGGAGTGTGTGTACCAGAGAGCATTAGGTTCACCATCACCACCGTCAGAGTGTGTGTACCAGGGAGCATTAGGTTCACCGTCGTGGGAGTGTGTGTACCAGGGAGCGTTAGGTTTACCATCACCACATTGGGAGTGCGTGTACCAGGGAGCGCTAGGTTCACCATCACCACCGTGGGAGTGTGTGTACCAGGGAGCTGCTGTGGAGTGTGTGGTAAATGTGAGCCGCTTAGGTTCACGATCACCACCGTGTGGGTGTGTACCAGGAAGCGTTAGTTTCACCATCACCACCGTGGGAGTGCGTGTACCAGGGCGGGTTAGCTTCACCATCACCACCGTGGGAGTGTGTGTACCTTGGAGCGTTTGGTTCACCATCACCACCGTGGAAGTGTGTGTACCAGGGAGCGTTAGGTTCACCATCACCACCGTATGAGTGTGTGTACCAGATAGCGTTAGGTTCACCATCACCACCGTGGGAGTGTGTGTACCAGGAAGCGTTAGGTTCACCATCGTGGGTGTCTGTGTACCAGGGAGCGTTAGGTTAACCATCACCACCGTGGGAGTGTGTTTACCAGGGAGCGTTAGGTTCACGGTCACCACCGTGGGAGTGTGTGTACCATTGAGCGTTAGGTTCACCTTCACCACCGTGGGAGTGTGTGTACCAGGGAGCGTTAGGTTCACCTTCACCACCGTGGGAGTGTGTGTACCAGGGAGCGTTAGGTTCACCATAACCACCGTGGGAATGTGTGTATCAGGGAATGTTAGGTTCACCATCACCACCGTGGGAGTATGTGTACCAGGGAGCGTTAGGTTCACCATCACTACAGTGGGAGTGTGTACCAGGGAGCATTAGGTTCACCATCACCACCGTGGGAGTGTGTGTACCAGGGAGCGTTAGGTTCACCGTCACAACCATGGGCGTGTGTGTACCAGGGAGCGTTAGGTTCACCATCACCACCGTGGGAGTGTGTACCAGGAAGCGTTAGTTTCACCATCACCACCGTGGGAGTGCGTGTACCAGGGAGGGTTAGCTTCTCCATCACCACCGTGGGAGTGTGTGTACCTTGGAGCGTTTGGTTCACCATCACCACCGTGGAAGTGTGTGTACCAGGGAGCGTTAGGTTCACCATCACCACCGTGGGAGTGTGTGTACCAGATAGCGTTAGGTTCACCATCACCACCGTGGGAGTATGTGTACCAGGAAGCGTTAGGTTCACCATCGTGGGTGTCTGTGTACCAGGGAGCGTTAGGTTTACCATCACCACCGTGGGAGTGTGTGTACCAGGGAGCATTAGGTTCACGGTCACCACCGTGGGAGTGTGTGTACCATTGAGCGTTAGGTTCACTGTTCAATCGTGGAGTGCATGAGGGAGCGCTTGTGGTTCCACCATCACCACCGTGGAGTGTGTGTACCAGGGATGTTAGGTTCACAATCACCACCGTGGGAGTGTGTGTACCAGGGAGCGCTAGGTTCACGATCACCACCGTGGGAGTGTGGGTGCACCAGGGAGGGCAGTTCACCATCACCACCGTGGGAGGTGTGTACTCGAGCGTTAGGTTCACCACTGTGGGAGTGTGTGTGTACCAGGGAGCATTAGGTTCACCACCGTGGGAGTGTTTGTACCAAGGAGCATTATGTTCACCATCAACACCATGGGAGTGTGTGTAAGAGGGAGCGTTAGGTTCACCATCACCACCGTGGGAGTGTGTGTACTAGGGAGCATTAGGTTCAACAACACCACCCACGGAGTTTGTGCACCAGGGAGCATTAGGTTCACCATCATCACTGTGAGAGTGTGTATACCAGGGAGCGTTCGGTTCACCATCACCACCGTGGGAGTTTGTGTACCAGGGAGCGTTAGGTTTACCAACACCAACGCCGGAGTGTGTGTACTAGGGAGCGTTAAGTTCACCGCCGTGGGAGTGTGTGTACCAGGGAGCGTTAGGTTTACCATCACCACACTGGGAGTGTGTGTACATGGGAATGTTAGGTTCACCATCGTGGGTGTCTGTGTACCACAGAGCGTTAGGTTCACCATCACCACCGTGGGAGTGTGTGTACTAGGGAGCATTAGGTTCACCAACACCACCCTGGGAGTTTGTGTACCAGGGAGCATTAGGTTCACCATCACCACCGTGAGAGTGTGTGTACCAGGGAGCGTTCGGTTCACCATCACCACCGTGGGAGTGTGTGTACCAGGGAGCGTTAGGTTTACCAACACCAACGCCTGAGTGTGTGTACTAGGGAGCGTTAAGTTCACCGCCGTGGGAGTGTGTGTACCAGGGAGCGTTAGGTTTACCATCACCACACTGGGAGTGTGTGTACCAGGTAGCGTTAGGTTCACCATCATCGGTGTCTGTGAACCAGGGAGCGTTAGGTTCATCATCACCACCGTGGGAGTGTGTGTACCAGGGAGCGTTAGGTTCACCGTCACAACCATGGGCGTGTGTGTACCAGGGAGCGTTAGGTTCACCATCACCAACGTGGGAGTGTGTGTACCAGGGAGCGTTTGGGTCACCATCACTACCGTGTGGGTGTGTACCAGGAAGCGTTAGTTTCACCGCGGTGGAGGTGTGATCAAGGAGCGTTAGGTTCACCGCAGTGGGTGTACCAGGAGCGTTAGGTTCACCATCACCCCGTGGAGTGTGTGTACCAGGAGTGTTAGTTTCACCATCGTGGGTGTCTGTGTACCAGGGAGCGTTAGGTTCACCGTCACCGTGGAGTGTGTGTTCACGGAAGCGTTAGGGTACACCATCACCACCGTGGGAGTGTGAACGGACTGTTAGGTTCACCGGCAGTGTGTACCAGGAGCGTTAGGTTCACCATCACCCCGTGGAGTGACCACGGAGCGTTAGGTCACCATCACCACCGTGGGAGTGTGTGTACCAGGGACTGTTAGTTCACCATCACCACCGTGGCAGTGTGTGTACCAGGGAGCGTTCATCACCCCGTGGGAGTGTGCGGGAGTGCTTAGGTTCACCATCACCACCGTGGGTGTGTTCAATAGAGCGTTAGTTCACCGTCACCACCTTCAGAGTGTGTACCAGGGAGCGTTATTCACCATCACCACCTTCAGAGGTGTACCAGGAGATTTAGGGTCACCATCACCAACGTGGGAGTGTGAATGCCAGGGAGCGTTAAGTTTACCGCCGTGGGAGTGTGTACCAGAGCGTTAGGTTCACCGCAGTGGGGAGGTATACCAGAAGCGTTAGGTTAACCATCACCACCGTGGGAGGTGTGTACCAGGAGTGTTAGGGTTCACCATCGTGGGTGTCTGTACCAGGGAGCGTTAGGTTCACCATCATCACCGAGGGAGTGTGCACGAGGGAGCGTTAGGTCACCGTCACCATTATAGGAGTGTGTGTACCAGGGAGCGTAGGGTTCACCATCACCACCATGGGAGGTGTGTACCAGGGACCGTTAGGGTCATCTTCACCATCGTGGGAGTGTGTACCAGGGAGCGTTAGGTTCACCATCACCACCATAGGAGTGTGTGTGACCAGGAGCGTTAGGTTCACCATCACCACCATGGGAGTGTACCGAGGTTAGGTTCACCATCGGGTGTCTGTAACAGGAGCCATCATCACCATCCGAGTGAGTACCAGGGAGCGTTAGGGTTCACCATCACCACCGTGGGGAGGTGTGTACCAGGGAGCGTTAGGTTCAGCATCACCAGCGTGGGAGGTGTGTACCAGGGAGCGTTAGGTTCACCGCCGTGGGAGTGTGTGTGACCAGGGAGCGTTAGGTTCACGCAGTGGAGTGTGTGTACTAGGAGCGTTAGGTTCACCATCACCCCGTGGAGTGGTTTGTACCAGGAGCGTTAGGTTCACCATCACCACCGTGGGAGTGTGTGTACCAGGGAGGCGTTAGGGTACACCATCACCACCGTGGGAGTGTGTGCGTAGTTCACCATCACCACCGTTGGGAGTGTGTGTACCAGAGCGTTAGTTCACCATCACCACCGTGGAATGTGTGTACCAGGGAGAGTTAGGGTCACCATCACCATCGTGGGAGTGTGTGTACCAGGGAGCGTTAGGTTCACCATCACCCCTGGGAGGTACCAGGGAGTGGTTTCACCATCGTGGGTGTCTGTGTACTGGGAGCGTTAGGTTCACCATCACCACTGTGGGAGTGTGTGTACCAGGGAGCAGTTCACCGTCACCACCGTGGGAGTGTGTGTACCAGGGAGCGTTAGGTACACCATCACCACCATGGGAGTGTGTGTACAAGGGAGCGTTAGGTTCACCATCACCACCGTTGGAGTGTGTGTCCCAGGGAGCGTTAGGTTCACCATCACCACCGTGGGAGTGTGTGACTAGAGCGTTAGGTTCACCATCACCACCGGAATGTGTTTAGGAGAGTTAGGGTCACCATCACCACCGTGGAGTGGTAATGGAGCGTTGTTTCACCATCACCTTGGGGAGTGTGTGTACCAGGAGTGTTAGTTTCACCATCGTGGGGTGTCTGTGTACCAGAGCGTTAGGTTCACCATCACCACTGTGTGAGTGTACCAGGGAGCGTTAGGTTCACCGTCACCACCGTGGAGGTGTGACCACGAGGGTTAGTACACCATCACCACCATGGGAGGTACCAGGGACGTTTGGTCACCATCACCCCGTGGGAGTGTGTGTACCAGGAGCATTAGGTTCACCATCACCACCGTGGAGTGTGTGTACAAGGGAGCGTTAGGTTCACCTCACCACCGTGGGAGTGTGTGTACCAGGGAGCGTTAGGTCACCATCACCACTTTGGGAGTGTGTGTACCAGGAAGATTTAGGTCACCATCACCATCGTGGGAGTGTGGGTACCAGGAGCGTTAAGTTCCTCCGCCGTGGGAGTGTGTACCAGGGAGCGTTAGGTTCACCATCACCACCGTTGGAGGTGTGTACCAGGGAGTTTTAGGTTCACCATCACCGTGGGAGTGTACCAGGGAGCGTTAGGTTCACCATCACCACCGTGGGAGTGTGTGTACCAGGGAGTGTTAGGTTCACCATCGTGGGTGTCTGTGTACCAGGGAGCGTTAGTTCACCATCACCACTGTGTGAGTGTGTGTAACAGGGAGCGTTAGGTTCACCATCACCACCGTGGGAGTGTGTACCAGGGAGTGTTAGTTCACCATCACCACCGTGGCAGTGTGTGTACCAGGGAGCGTTTGGTTCACCATCACCCCCGTGGGAGGTGTGTCCCAGGAGCATTAGGTTCACCATCACCACCGTGGGAGGTGTGGTTCAATGGAGCGTTCACCGTCACCACCGTGGAGTGTGTGCAACAGGGAGCGTTAGGTTCACCATCACCACCTTGGGAGGTGTGTACCAGGGAGATTTAGGGTCACCATCACCATCATGGGAGTAGCGTGGGAGTGTGTACCAGGGAGCGTTAGGTTCACCGCAGTGGGAGTGGTACCAGGGAGCGTTAGGTTCACCGCAGTGGGAGGTACCAGGGAACAGGGTTCACCATCACCACCGTGGGAGTGGTATATAGGAGTGTTAGGTTCACCATCGTGGCAGTACCAGGGTTAGGTTCACCATCACCACTGAGGAGGGGGTGTGTACTAGGGAGCGTTAGGTTCACCTTCACCACCATAGGAGTGTGTGTACCAGGAGCGTTAGGTTCACCATCACCGTGGGAGGTGTGTACCAGGGACCGTTAGGTCATCTTCACCACCGTGGAATGTGTGATTAGGGAGCGTTAGGTTCACCATCACCACCGTGGCAGTGTGTGTACCAGGAGCGTTAGGTTCACCATCGTGAGTTCTGGTACCAGGGAGCGTTAGGGCACTGCAGGGAGGTGTGTACCAGAGCGTGTTCACCATCACCCCGTGGGAGTGTGTGTGTACCAGGGAGTGTTATTTCACCATCGTGGGTGTTCAGGTACCAGGAGCGTTAGTCACGATCACCACTGTGTGAGTGTGTGTACCAGGGAGCGTTAGGTTCACCATCACCACCGTGGGAATGTGTACCAGGGAGAGTTAGGGTCACCATCACCATCGTGGGAGTGTGTACCAGGAGCGTTAGGTTCACCGCAGTGGGAGGTGTGTACCAGGGAGCGTTAGTTCACCATCACCCTCTTGGGAGTGTGTGTACCAGGGAGTGTTAGTTTCACCATCGTGGGTGTCTGTGTACCAGGGAGGTTAGTTCACCATCACCACTGTGGGAGTGTGTGTACCAGGGAGCGTTAGGTTCACCGTCACCACCGTGGGAGTGTGTGTACCAGGAGCGTTAGGTCACCATCGTGGGTGTCTGTGTGCCAGGGAGCGTTAGGTTCACCATCATCACCACCGTGGGAATGTGTGTACCAGGGAGCGTTAGGTTCACCATCGTGGGTGTCTGTGTACCAGGGAGCGTTAGGTTCACCATCACCACCGTGGAGTGTACCAGGAGCGTTAGGTTCACCATCACCACCGTGGGAGTGTGTGTACCAGGGAGTGTTAGGTCACCATCACCACCGTGGGAGTGTGTACCAGGGAGTTAGGGTTCACCATCGTGGGTGTGTGCCAGGGAGCGTTAGGTTCACCATCACCACCGTGGGAGGTACCAGGAAGCGTTAGTCATCATCACCACCGTGGGAGTGTGTGTACCAGGGAGCGTTAGGTTCACCATCACCACCGTGGAGTGTGTGTCAGGAGTGTTGGTTCACCATCACCGCCGTGGGAGGTTTGTACCAGGGAGTGTTAGTTTCACCATCGTGGGTGTCTGTGTGCTAGGGAGCGTTAGATTCACCATCACCACCGTGGGAGGGTGTACCAGGGAAAGTTAGGTTCACCATCACCATCGTGGGAGTGTGTACCAGGAAGCGTTAGGTTCACCATCACCACCGTGGGTGTGTGTGTACCACATAGCGTTAGGTTCACCATCACCACCGTGGAGTGTGTAAAGGGAGCGTTAGGTTCACCATCACCACAGTGGGAGGTGTACCAGGGAGCGTTAGGTTCACTGTCACCACCATGGAGTGTAACATGGAGCGTTAGGTTCACCTCACCACCGTGGGAGTGTGTGTACCAGGAAGCGTTATGTTCACCATCACCACCGTGAGTGAGTGTACCAGAGTGTTAGGCACCATCACCACCTTGGGAGTGTGTGTACCAGGGAGCGTTAGTTTACCATCACCACCGTGGAGTGTGTACCAGGGAGCGTTAGTTCACCGTCACCACCGTGGGAGTGTGTGTACCAGGGAGCGTTAGGTTCACCATCACCACCGTGGGAGTGTGTGTACCAGGGAGGTTAGGTTCACCATCACCACCGTGGGAGTGTGTGTGTACCAGGGAGCGTTAGGTTCACCGCCGGAGTGTCTGCAACAGGGAGCGTGGTTCACCGCCGTGGTGAGTGTGTGTACCAGGGAACTAGTTCACCATCAGCACCGTGAGGAGTGTAATTAGGAGCGTTAGTTCACCATCACCACTGTGGAGTATGTACCACGGAGCGTTAGGCACCATCGGGTGTTTGTGCCAGGGAGCATTACGTTCACCATCACCACCGGGAGTGTGTACCAGGGAGCGTTAGGTTCACCGCCACCGCGGGAGTGGTACCTAGAGCGTTAGTTCACCACCACCGTGGGAGTGTGTGTACCACGGAGCGTTAGGTACACCATCGGGTGTCTGTGTGCCAGGGAGCATTAGGTTCACCATCACCACCGTGGGAGGTGTGTACCAGGAAGTGTTCACTGTCACCACCGTGGAGTGTGTGTACCAGGGAGCGTTAGGTTCACCATCACCACCGTGGGAGTGTGTGTACCAGGGAGCGTTAGTTCACCGTCACCACCGTGGGAGTGTGTACCACGGAGCGTTAGTTCACCATCACACCACCGTGGCAGTGTGTGTACCAGGAGCGTTAGGTTCACCATCGTGGGTGTCTGTGTACCTGGAGCGAAGTTGACCATCACCACCGTGGAGGAGTATTAAGGAGCGTTAGGTTCACCATCACCACCGTGGAGTGAGAAGGAGCGGAGTCACCATCACCACCTGGGAGGTACCAGGGAGCGTTAGTTTCGCATCACCACCGTTTGAGGTACATGGAGCGTTAGGTTCACCATCACCACCGTGGAGTGTACCAGGGAGCGTTAGGTTCACCATCACCACCGTGGAGTGTGTGTACCAGGGAGCGTTAGGTTCACCATCACCACCTGGAGTGTGCGCACGAGCTGTTAGACACCATCGTGGGTGTTTGTGCCAGGGAGCGTTAGGTTCACCATCACCACCGGAATGTGTGGAACCAGCGAGTGTTAGGTTCACCATCGGTGTCTGTGTACGGGAGCGTTAGTTCACCATCACCACAGAGGAGTGCACGAGGGAGCGTTAGTTCACCGTCATCACCATAGTGTGAAATTAGGAGCGTTAGGTTCATCATCGTGGTGGTCTGTGTACAAGGGAGTTTTAGGTTGACCATCAACACCGTGGGGGGAGTGTGCCTAACGAGCGTTAGGTTCACCATCACCACCGTGGGGAGGTGTAACTAGGAACGTTAGTTTCACCATCACCAGCGGTGGGAGTGTGTGTACCGGAGCTTAGGTTCATGATCACCATCGTGGAGGGTGTGTACCAGGAGCGTTAGGTTCACCATCGGTGTTCAGGTACCAGGGAGCGTTAGGTTCACCATCACCACCTTTGGGAGGTACCAGGGAGCTGCTACTTACCATCACAACCGTGGGAGTGTGTGTACCAGGTGTTAGGTTCACTGCCACCACCCTGGAGTGTACCAGGGAGGTGGTTCTACCATCACCACCGTGGAGTGTGTGTACCAGGGAGTGTTAGGTTCACCATCGTGGGTGTCTGTAAATAGGGAGCGTTAGGTCACCATCACCACCGTGGAGTGTGTGTACCATGGAGCGTTAGGTTCACCATCACCACCGTGGAGTGTTGTGGGAGCGTTAGGTTCACCATCACCACCGTGGGAGTGTACCAGGAGCGTTAGGTTCACCATCACCACCGTGGGAGTGTGTGTACCAGGAGTGTTAGGGCCACCATCACCACCGTGGAAGTGTGTGTACCAGGGAGGTTAGGTTCACCATCGTGGGTGTCTGTGTGCCAGGGAGCGTTAGGTTCACCATCACCACCGTGGGGTGTGTGTGTACCAGGAAGCGTTATGTTCATCATCACCACCGTGGGAGGTGTGTACCAGGGAGCGTTAGGTTCACCATCACCACCGTGGGAGTGTGTACAGGGAGTGTTAGGTTCACCACACTCCGTGGAGGTTTGTACCAGGTAGCAGGTGTCTGTGTGCTAGGGAGCGTTAGATTCACCATCACCACCGTGGAGTGTATGTACCAGGGAAAGAGTTCACCATCACCATCGTGGGAGTGTGTGTACCAGGAAGCGTTAGGTTCACCATCACCACTGTGGGAGGTGTACCACATAGCGTTAGGTACCATCACCACCGTGGAGTGTGTGTAAAGGGAGCGTTAGTTCACCATCACACCACAGTGGGAGTGTGTGTACTAGGAGCGTTAGGTTCACCGTCACCACCATGGGAGTGGTAACATGGAGCGTTAGGTTCACCTTCACCACTGTGGAGTGTGTACCAGGAAGGTTAGTGTTCACCATCACCACCGTGGGAGTGTGTGTACCAAGGAGCGTCAGGCACACCATCACCACCTTGGGAGTGTGTGTACCAGGGAGCGTTAGGTTTACCATCACCACCGTGGGAGGAACCAGGGAGCGTTGTCACCGTCACCACCGTGGGAGTGTGTGTACCAGGAGCGTTAGGTTCACCATCACCACCGTGGGAGGTGTGTACCAGGAGTGTGGTATCACCACCGTGGGAGGTGTGTGTACCAGGGAGCGTAGGTTCACCAGCCGTGGTGAGTGTGTACCAGGAGCGTTAGGTTCACCGCCGCAGGAGTGTGTACCACGGAACGTTAGGGTTCACCATCATCACTTCGTGGGGAGTGTGTACCAGGAGCGTTAGTTCACCATCACCACCTTGGGGAGGTGTACCAGGGAGCGTTAGGTTTACCATCACCATGTGAGTGTGTGGACCTTGTTCACCCACCACCGTGGAGTGTGTGTACCAGGGAGCGTTAGTTCACCATCACCACCGTGGGAGTGTGTGTACCAGGGAGTGTTAGGTTCACCATCACCACCGTGGGAGTGTGTGTACCACGGAGTGTTAGGTTCACCATCGTGGGTGTCTGTGTGCCAGGAAGCATTAGGTTCACCATCACCACCGTGGGAGTGTGTGTACCAGGAGTGTTAGGGTCCACTGTCACCACTGTGGGAGGTGGTGTACAGGGAGCGTTAGGTTCACCATCCACCATGGGAATGTGTGTACAAGGAGCGTTAGGTTCACCATCGTGGGTGTCTGTGTACCAGGGAGCTTTATGTTGACCATCACCACCGTGGGAGTGACTACCAAGGAACGTTAGGTTCACCATCACCACCGTGGGGAGTGTGTGTACCAGGAGCGTTAGTTTCACCATCACCAGGTGGGGGAGTGTGTGTACCAGGGAGCATTAGGTTCACGATCACCATCGGGAGGGTGTGTACCAGGAAGCTTATGTTCACCACCACTGTGGGGAGTGTGTGTACCAGGGAGGTTAGGGTTCACCATCAGAGTGTGTGTGTACCACGGAGCATTAGGTTCACCACCGTGGGAGTGTGTGTACCAGGGATCGTTAGGTTCACCATCACCCCTGTGGGGAGTGTGTGTACCAGGGAGTGTTAGTTTCACCATCGGGTGTCTGTGTACCAGGGAGCGTTAGGTTCACCATCACCACTGTGTGAGTGTGTGTACCAGGGAGCGATAGGTTCACTGTCACCACCGTGGCAGTGTGTGTACCACGGAGCGTTAGGGACACCATCACCACCGTGGGAGTGGTGTGTATCAGGGAGTGTTAGTTCACCATCACCACCGTGGCAGTGTGTGTACTAGGGTGCGTTAGGTTCACCATCACCACCGTGGGAATGTACCAGGGAGAGATAGGTCACCATCACCACTGTGGGAATGTGTACCAGGAGCGTTAGGGTCCACCGCCGTGGAGTGTGTGTACTAAGGAGCATTGTTCACCGCAGTGGGGAGTGTGTGCACCAGGGAGCTTAGGTTCCAATCACCCCGGGAGTATGTGTGTACCAGGAGTGTTAGTTTCACCATCGTGGGGTTCTGTGTACCATGGAGCGTTAGGTTCACCATCACCACTGTGTGAGTGTGTGTACCAGGGAGTTAGGTTCACCGTCACCACTGTTGAAGTGTGTGTGTACCACGGGAGCGTTAGGTCCACCATCACCACCGGGGAGTGTGTGTGTACCAGGGAGTGTTAGGTTCACCATCACCACTGCAGGTGTACCAGGAGCGTTAGGTTCACCATCACCCCCGAGGGAGTGTGTGTACCAGGGAGCATTAGGTTCACCATCACCACCGTGGGAGTGTGTGTTCACTGGAGCGTTAGGTTCACTGTCACCACCGTGGGAGTGTGTGTACCAGGGAGCGTTAGGTTCACCATCACCACCTTGAGTGTGTAATTAGGAGATTTCTCACCATCACCATTTTGGGAGTGTGTGTACCAGGGAGCGTGGTTCACCGCCGGGAGTGTGTGTACCATGGGAGCGTTAGGTTCACCGCAGTGGGAGTGTGTGTACCTGGGAGCGTTAGGTTCACCATCACCACCGTGGGAGTGTGTGTACCAGGAGTGTTAGTTTCACCATCGTGGGTGTCTGGTACCAGGAGCGTTAGGTTCACCATAACCACCGAGGAGGCAATGGGAGCGTAGGTTCACCGTCACCACCATAGGAGGTGGTACCAGGGAGCAGCACCATCACCACCGTGGGAGGTGTACCAGGGACCGTTAGGGTCATCTCCACCACCGTGGGAGTGTATACCAGGGAGCGTTAGGTTCACCATCACCGCCGTGGGAGGTGTGTACCAGGAGCATTAGGTTCACCATCGTGGGTGTCTGTGTACCAGGAGCTTTAGGTTCACCATCACCACCTTGGGAGTGTGGTACCAGGAGCGTTAGGGCTTACCATCACAACCGTGGGAGTGTGTGTACCAGGGCGTTAGGTTCACCTCACCACCGTGGGGAGTGTGTACATTAGGAGTTAGGGTTCACTCATCACCACCGTGGAAGGTGTGTACCAGGAGTGTTAGGTTCACCATCTGGGTGTCTGTGTGCCAGGGAGAGTTAGGCTCACCATCACCACCGTGGAGTGTGTGTACCAGGGAGTGTAAGGTTCACCATCGTGGGTGTCTGTGTGCCAGGGAGTTATGGTTCACCATCCCCACCGTGGGAGTGTGTGTACCAGGGAGCATTAGGTTCACCACTGGGAGGTGTGTACCAGGGATCGTTAGGTTCACCATCACCCCCGTGGGAGTGTGTGTACCACGGAGCGTTTTGGTATCTTCACCACCGTGGAGTGAGTGTACCAGGGAGCGTTAGTTATCACCACCGTGGGAGTGTGTGTACCAGGGAGCATTAGGTTCACCATCGTGGGTGTCTGTGTACCAGGGAGCTTTAGGTTCACCATCACCACCTTGGGAGTTGTGTACCAGGAGCGTTAAGCCACATCACAACCGGGAGTGTGTACTGTTGTTCACTGTCACCACCGTGGGAGTGTGTGTACCAGGGAGTGTTAGGTTCACCATCACCACCGTGGAAGTGTGTGTACCAGGGAGTGTTAGGTTCACCATCGTGGTGTCTGTGTACTAAGGAGAGTTAGGCTCACCTCACCACCGTGGAGTGTGTGTACCAGGAGTGTAAGGTTCACCATCGTGGGTGTCTGTGTGCCAGGGATCGTTAGGTTCCATCACCACCGTGGAGGTGTGTGTAAAAGGAAGCGTTATGTTCATCATCACCACCGTGTGAGTGTGTGTACCACGAGCATTAGGGTTCACTACCGTGGGAGTGTGTGTACCAGGGATCGTAGGTTCACCATCACCCTCGTGGGAGTGTGTGTACCAGGGAGCGTTAGGTTCACCATCACCACTGTGTGAGTGTGTGTACCAGGGAGCGATAGGTTCACCGTCACCACCGTGGCAATGTGTGTACCACGGAGCGTTAGGTACACCATCACCACCGTGGAGTGTGTACCAGGGAGTGTTAGTTCACCATCACCACCGTGGCAGTGTGTGAACTAGGGAGCGTTAGGTTCACCATCACCACCGTGGGAATGTGTGGACCAGGGAGTGTTAGGGTCATCACCATCATGGAATGTGTGTACCAGGAGCGTTAGGTTCACCGCCGTGGAGTGTGTGTGTACCAGGAGCGTTGTTCACCGCAGGGAGTGTGTGCACCAGGGAGCGTTTGTCACAATCATCCCGTGGGAGTGTACCAGGGAGGTTAGTTTCACCATCACCACTGTGTGAGTGTGTGTACCAGGGAGTTAGGTTCACCATCACCCCGTGGGAGTGTGTGTACCAGGGAGCATTAGGTTCACCATCACCACCGTGGGAGAGTGTGTGTTCAATGGGAGAGTTAGGTTCACCATCACCACCGTGGAGTGTGTACCAGGGAGCGTTAGGTTCACCATCACCACCTTGTGAGTGTGTGTACCAGGGAGATTTAGGGCTCATCACCATTTTGGGAGTGTGTGTACAGGGAGCGTTAAGTTCACCGCCGTGGAGTGTGTACCATGGAGCGTTAGGTTCACCGCAGTGGGGAGTGTGTGTACTTGGGAGCGTTAGGTTCACCATCACCACCGTGGGAGTGTGTACCAGGGAGTGTTAGGTCTGCCATCGTGGGTGTCTGTACCAGGGAGCGATAGGTTCACCATAACCACCGAGGGAGTGTGTGTGCACGAGGAGCGTTAGGTTCACCGTCACCACCATAGGAGGTGTACCAGGGAGCGTTAGTTTCACCATCACCACCGTGGGAGTGTGTGTACCAGGGACCGTTAGGGTCATTCCACCACCGTGGGAGGTGTGTACCAGGGAGCGTTAGGTTCACCATCACCGCCGTCGGAGGTGTGTACCAGGGAGCGTTAGGTTCACCTTCGTGGGTGTCTGTACCGGGGAGCTTTAGGTTGACCATCACCGCCGTGGAGGAGTACCAGGAGGTTAGGTTCACCATCACCACCGTGGGAGTGCGTACCAGGGAGCATTAGGTTCACCACCGTGGAGTGTGTGTGTACCAGGGAAGTGTTAGGTTCACCACCGTGTGTGTGTGTGTACTAGGAGCATTAGGTTCACCACCGTGGGAGTGTGCTGTACAGAGAGCATTATGTTCACATCAACACCATGGGGTGTGTGTAAGAGGGAGCATTAGGTTCACCAACACCACCGTGGGAGTGTGTACCAGGGAGCGTTAGGTTCACCGTCACCACCTTGGGAGTGTGTACCAACGAGCGTTAGGTACACCATCATCACCGTGGGAGGTACAGGAAGTGTTAGGGTTCATCATCACCACCGTGGCAGTGTGTGTGTGTTCAAGGGAGCGTTAGGTTCACCATCACAACCGTGGAGTGTGTGTACCAGGGAGCGTTCAGTTCACCATCACCACCGTGGGAATGTGTGTACAAGGGAGAGTTAGGTCACCATCACCACCGTGGAAGTGTGTGGTACCAGGGAGTGTTAGTTTCACCATCACCACGTGGGAGGTGACCACGGGAGCGTTTGGTCATCTTCACCACCGTGGGAGTGAGGTACCAGAGCGTTAGGTTCACCATCACCACCGGTGTGTGTACAGGGAGCATTAGGTTCACCATCGTGGGTGTCTGTGTACCAGGAGCTTTAGGTTCACCATCACCACCTTGGGAGTGTGTGTGTACCAGGGTTAGGCTTACCACCCGTGGGGAGTGTGTGTACCAGGGTGTTAGGTTCACCGTCACCACCGTGGAGTGTGTGTACCAGGGAGTGTTAGGGTTCACCATCACCACCGTGGAAGTGTGTGACCAGGGAGTGTTAGGTTCACCATCGTGGGTGTCTGTGTGCCAGGGAGAGTTAGGCTTCACCACCACCGTGGGAGGTGTAACCAGGGAGTGTAAGGTTTCACCATCGTGGTGTCTGTGTGCCAGGGAGCGTTAGGTTCACCGTCAGCACCATGGGAGTGTAAATGCTGGAGCGTTAGGTTCAACTTCACCACTGTGGGAGTGTGTGTACCAGGAAGGGGCTATTTTCACCATCACCACTGGGAGTGTACTAAGGGAGCGTCAGGTACACCATCACCACCTTGGGAGTGTGTGTACCAGGAGCGTTAGGTTTACCATCACCACTGTGGAGATTGTGTGTGTACCAGGGAGCGTTAGGTTCACCGCATCACCGGGGAGGCGTTAACCAGGGAGTTGGGTTCACCAGCCGGGTATGTGTGCCAGGGAGCGTTAGGTTCACCGCCTGTGAGTGTGTGTACCAGGGAGCGTTAGGTTCACCAGCAGCACCGTGGGAGTGTGTGTACCACGGGGAGTTAGGTTCACCATCACTACCGTGGGAGTGTGTGTACATGGGAAGAGTTATGTTACCATCACCACCGTGGGAGTGTGTGTCACCAGGGAGCGTTGGGTTCACTATCACCACCTGGGAGTGTGTGTACCAGGGAGCGTTAGGTTTACCATCACCACCGTGGAGTGTGTGTTCCAGGGAGCTTTAGTTCACTGCTCACCGTGGGAGTAGGTGTGCCAGGGAGCGTTAGTTCACCATCACCACCGTGGAGTGTGTGTACCAGGGAGTGTTAGGTTTACCATCACCACCGTGGGAGGTGTACCACGGAGGTTAGGGTTCACCATCGTGGGTGTCTGTGTGCCAGGGAGCATTAGGTTCACCATCACCACCGTGGGGAGTGAGTACAGGAGCGTTAGGTTCACCATCACCACCGTGGGAGTGTGTACCAGGGAGCGTTAGTTTCACGATCACCATCGTGGAGGGTGTGTACCAGGGAGGTTATGATCACCATCACCACTGTGGGAGTGTGTACCAGGAGCGTTAGGGTTCACTCAACGTGGGAGTGTGTGTGTACCAGGGAGCATTAGGTTCACCAACGTGGGGAGTGTGTGTACTAGGGATCGTTAGGTTCACCATCACCCCGTGGGGTGTGTGTACCAGGGAGTGTTAGTTTCACCATCGTGGGTGTCTGTGTACCAAGGAGCGTTAGGTTCACCATCACCACTGTGTGAGGCGTGTACCAGGAAGCGATAGGTTCACCGTCACCACTGTGGGAGTGTGTGTACCACGGAGCGTTAGGGTACACCATCACCACCGTGGGGAGTGTGTACCAGGGAGTGTTAGGTTCACCATCACCACCGGGCAGTGTGTGTACCAGGGAGCGTTAGGTTCACCATCACCACCGTGGGAATGTGTACCAGGGAGAGTTAGGGTCACCATCACCATCATGGAATGTGTGTACCAGGGAGCGTTAGGTTCACCGCCGTGGAGTGATTAAGGAGCGTTGTTCACTGCAGTGGAGTGTGTGTACCAGGGAGCGTTAGGGTTCACAATCACCCCGGGGAGTGTGTGTACCAGGGAGTGAGTTTCACCATCGTGGGTGTCTATGTACCATGGAGCGTTAGGTTCACCATCACCACTGTGTGAGTGTGTGTACCAGGGAGCGTTAGGTTCACCGTCACCACTGTTGAAGTGTGTGTACCACGGAGCGTTAGTACACCATCACCACCGTGGAGTGTGTACCAGGGAGTGTTAGGTTCACCATCACCACCGTGGCAGTGTGTGTACCAGGGAGCGTTAGGTTCACCACCCCCGAGGAGGTACCAGGGGCATTAGGTTCACCATCACCATCGGGAGTGTTTTGTACCAGGAGTGTTAGTTCTCACCATCGTGGGTGTCTGTGTGCTAGGGAGCGTTAGGATTCACCATCACCACTGGGAGTGTATGTACCAGGGAGAGTTAGGTTCACCATCACCACCGTGAGATTGTGTGTGTACCAGGGCGTTAGGTTCACCATCACCACTGTGGGAGTGTGTACCACATAGCGTTAGGTTCACCATCACCACCGTGGGAGGTGTGTAAAGGAGCGTTAGGTTCACCATCACCACAGTGGGAGGTGTGTACCAGGGAAGGTTAGGTTCACCGTCACACCATGGGAGTGTGTAACATGGAGCGTTAGGTTCACCTTCACCACCGTGGGAGTGTGTGTACCAGGAAGTTATGTTCACCATCACCACCGTGGGAGGTGTTGTACCAGGAGCGTCAGGCACACCATCACCACCTTGGGGGTGTGTGTGCCAGGGGAGCGTTAGGGTTCACCATCACCACCGTGAGATTGTGTGTACCAGGGAGAGTTAGGTTCACTGATCACACCGTGGGAGTGCGTTAACCAGGGAGCGTTAGGTTCACCATCACCGTGGGAGTGTGTGTGTACCAGGAGCGTTAGGTTCACTGCCGTGAGTGTGTGTGTGCCAGGGAGCGTTAGGTTCACCAGTCGTGTGAGTGTGTGTACCAGGGGAGCGTTAGGTTCACCAGCAGCACCTGAGGTGTACCACGGAGGGTTCATCACTACCGTGGGAGGTACCAGGAAGAGTTATGTTTACCATCACCACCGTGGGAGTGTGTGGACCAGGGAGCTGTTAGGGTTCACCATCACCACCTTGGGAGTGTGTGTACCAGGGAGCGTTAGGTTTACCATCACCACCGTGGGAAGTGTTCCAGGGAGCTTTAGGTTCACAGTCACCACGTGGGAGTGTGTGTACCAGGGGAGCGTTAGTTCACCATCACCACTGTGGGAGTGTGTACCAGGGAGTGTTAGGTTCACCATCACCACCGTGGGAGGTGTACCACGGAGGTAGGGTTCTTCACCATCGTGGGTGTCTGTGTGCCAGGGAGCATTAGGTTCACCATCACCACCGTGGGAGTGTGTGTACTAGGAGTGTTAGGGTCCACCGTCACCACCGTGGGAGTGTGTGGACCAGGGAGCGTTAGGTTCACCATCACCACCGTGGGAATGTGTGTGTTACAAGGGAGCGTTTATTCACCATCGTGGGTGTCTGTGTACCAGGGAGCTTTAGGTTGACCATCACTACCGTGGAGTGAGTACCAAGGAGCGTTAGGTTCACCATCACCATGTGGGGAGTGTATAACAGGGAGCATTGTTCACGATCACCTTGTGGGAGGGTGTACCAGGAAACGTTATGTTCACATCACCACTGTGGGAGTGTGTACCAGGGAGCGTTAGGTTCACCACTGTGAGTGTACCACGGAGCATTAGGGTTCACCACCGTGGGAGTGTGTGTACTAGGGATCATTAGGTTCACCATCACCCCGTGGGAGTGTGTGTACCAGGGAGGTTTGTTTCACCATCGTGGGTGTTCAGGTACCAGGGAGTTAGGTTCACCATCACCACTGTGTGAGTGTGTGTTCCAGGAGCGATAGGTTCACCGTCACCACCGTGGGAGTGTGTGTACCACGGGAGCGTTAGGTTCACCATCACCACCGGGGAGGTGTGTGTACCAGGAGCGTCAGGTTCACCATCACCACCTGGGAATGTGTGTACCAGGGAGAGTTAGGGTCACCATCACCATCGTGGGAGTGTGTGTACCAGGGAGCGTTAGGTTCACCATCACCACGTGGGAGTGTGTGTACCAGGTAGCGTTAGGTTCACCATCACCACCGTGGGAGTGGTGTCCAGGGAGTGTTAGTTTCACCATCGTGGGTGTCTGTGTGCCAGGGAGTGTTAGGTTCAATCACCACTGGGAGTGTTGTACAGGAGCGTTAGGTTCACCATCACCACCGTGGAGTGTGTGTACCAGGGAGCTAGTGTTCACCATCACCACCGTGGAGTGTGTGTACCACGGAGCAGTTCACCATCACCACCGTGGGGAGTGTGTAACAGGAGCGTTAGGTTCACCATCACCACTGTGAGTGTGTGTACCGAGCGTTGGGTTCACCATCACTGGGAGTGTGTGTACCAGGAGCTTTAGGTTCACCATCGTGGGTGTGTGTGTACAGGAGCGTTAGGTTCACCATCACCACCGTGGGAGTGTGTGTACCATGGAGCGTTAGGTTCACTGATCACCACCGTGGGAGGTGTGTACCAGGAGCGTTAGGTTCACCATCACCACCGTGGGAGGTGGTACCAGGAGTGTTAGGTTCACCATCACCACCGTGGGAGTGTGTGTCAGGAGGTTAGGTTCACCATCGTGGGTGTCTGTGTGCCAGGGAGAGTTAGGTTCACCATCACCACCGTGGGAGTGTGTACCAGGAGCGTTAGGTTCACCATCACCACCTTGGGAGTGTGCTCCAGGGAGTGTTAGGTTCACCATCACCACGGGGGAGGTACCAGGAGTGTTAGGTTCTCACCACCGTGGGGAGGTACTGGGGAGCGTTAGGTTCACCATCACCACCGTGGGAGTGTGTACCAGGGGAGTGTTAGGTTCACCATCACCACCGTGGGAGTGTGTGTACCAGGGTGTTAGTCACCATCGTGGTGTCTGTGTGCTAGGGAGCAGATTCACCATCACCACCGTGGGAGTGTATGTACCAGGGAGCGTTAGGTTCACCATCACCATCGTGGGAGTGTGTGTGTACCAGAGGTTAGGTTCACCATCACCACTGTGGGAGTGTGTGTACCACATGGCGTTGTTCACCATCACCACCGTGGGAGTGTGTGTAACAGGGAGCGTTAGGTTCACCATCACCACAGTGGGAGGTGTGTACCAGGAGCGTTAGGTTCACCGTCACCACCGTGGGAGTGTAACATGGCGTTATGGTTCACCATCACCACCGTGGGAGTGTGTGTACCAGGAAGCGTTATGTTCACCATCACCACCGTGGGAGGTGTACCAGGGAGCGTTAGGTTCACCATCACCACCTTGGGAGTGTGTGTACCAGGAGCGTTAGGTTTACCATCACCACCGTGGGAGTGTGTGTACCAGGGAGCGTTAGGTTCACCGTCACCACTGGGGGAGTGGTGTAACAGGAGCGTTAGGTTCACCATCACCACCGGTGAGAGTGTGTGTACCAGGGAGGTTAGATCATCACCACCGTGGGAGTGTGTGTGTACCAGGGAGCGTTGGGTTCACCGTGTGAGTGTGTGTGCCAGGGAGCGTTAGTTCACCGTGGGGAGGTGTACCAGGGAGCGTTAGGTTCACCATCACATGGGAGTGCAGCAGGAGTGTGTTCACCATCACCACCGGGGAGTGTGTGACCAGGGAGCGTTGTTCACCATCACCACCGTGGAGTGTGTGTACCAGGAAGCGTTAGGTTTACCATCACCACCTGGGAGTGTGTACCAAGGAGCGTTAGGTTCACCATCACCACCGTGGAGTGTGTGTGTACCAGGGAGCGTTACATTCACCACCGTGGGAGTGTGTGTGTACTAGGAGCGTTAGGTTCACCACCGTGGGAGGTGTGTACCAGAGCGTTAGGTTCACCATCACCACCGTGGGAGTGTGTGTACCAGGGAGCATAGGTTCACCACCGTGGGAGTGTGTACCAGGAGCGTTAGGTTCACCTCACCACCGTGGAGGTACTAGGAGCGTTAGGTTCACCATCACCACCGTGGGAGTGTGTGTACCAGGGAGTGTTGGTTTCACCATCGTGGGTGTCTGTGTGCCAGGGAGCGTTAGGTTCACCATCACCACTGTGGGAGTGGAACCAGGGAGTGTTAGGTTCACCATCACCATCTGGGAGTGTGTGTACCAGATGTTAGGTTCACCATCACTGTGGGAGGTACCACATGGCGTTAGGTTCACCATCACCAACGTGGAGTGTGTAAGAGGGAGCTAGGTTCACCATCACCACAGTGGGAGTGTGTGTACTCAGGGAGTGTTAGGTTCACCACTCCCCGTGGGGAGTGTGTGTACCAGGGAGTGTTAGGTTCACCATCGTGGGTGTCTGTGTGCCAGGAGCGTTGTTCACCATCACCACCGTGGGAGTGTGTGTGTACCAGGGAGCGTTAGGTTCACCATCACCACCGTGGGAGTGTGTGTACCAGGGAGCGTTAGGGTCACCATCACCACCGTGGAGTGTGTGTACCAGGGAGTGTTAGGTTCACCATCACCACCGTGGGAGTGTGTGACCAGGAGCGTTAGGTTCACCCATCGGCGGGAGTGTGTGTGCTACAGGAGAGTTAGGTTCACCATCACCGTGGAGTGTGTGTACCAGGGAGCGTTAGGTTCACCATCACCTGGGAGTGTGTGTACCAGGGAGCGTTAGGGTACCATCACCACGGGGAGTGTGTGTACCAGGGAGTGTTAGGTTCACTCACCGTGGGAGTGTGTGTACCAGGGAGCGTTAGGGTTCACCATCACCACCGTGGAGTGTGTACCAGGGAGCGTTAGGTTCACTCATCACCGTGGGGAGTGTACCAGGGTGTTAGTTTCACCATCATGGGTGTCTGTGTACCAGGGAGCGTTAGGTTCACCATCACCACCGTGGAGTGTGTTGTACCAGGGAGCGTTAGGGTTCACCATCACCACCGTGGGAGGTGTGTGTACCATACAGCGTTAGGTTCACCATCACCACCGTGGGAGTGTGTAAAACATGGCGTTAGGTTCACCATCACCAACGTGGGAGTGTGTGTAAGAGGGAGCGTTAGGTTCACCATCACCACGTGGGAGTACCAGGGAGCGTTAGGTTCACCGTCACCACCGGGAGTGTGTGTCATTAGGGACCACCATCACCACCGTGGAGTGTACCAGGAAGCGTTAGGTTCACCATCACCACTGTGGGGAGTGTGTACCAGGGAGCGTTAGGGTCACCATCACCACCTTGGGGAGTGTGTGTACCAGGAGCGATAGGTTTACCATCACCACCGTGAGTGTGTGTGTACCAGGGAGCGTTAGGTTTCACCACCGTGGGAGTGTGTGTACCAGGAGAGTTAGGTTCACCGCCGTGAGGTGGTACCAGGAACGTTAGGTTCACCATCACCACTGGAGTGTGTGTGTACCAGGAGCGTTGGTTCACCATCACACTGTGAGTGTGTACCGGAGGAGTTAGGTTTACCATCACCACCGTGGGAGTGTGTGTACTAGGGAGCGTTAGGTTCACCATCGCCACTGGGAGGTGTGTACCAGGGAGCGTTAGGGGCTCATCACCACGGGAGTGTGTGACCAGGGAGCGTTAGGTTCACCATCACCACTGTGGGAGGTGTGTGACCATGGAGCGTTAGGTCAACACCATGTGAGTGTGTGTACCAGGAGCGTTAGGTTCACCATCACCACCGTGGGAGTGTGTGTACCAGGGAGGTTAGGTTCACCATCGTGGGAGTCTGTGTACCAGGGAGTGTTAGGTTCACCATCACCACCGTGGGAGTGTGTACCAGGGAGCGTTAGGTTCACCATCACCACCGTGGAGGTGTGTGTACCAGGGAGCGTTAGGTTCACCATCACCACTGTGGGAGGTGTGTACAGGAGCGTTAGGTTCACCATCACCACCGGTGGAGTGTGTGTGTACCAGGAGTTAGGTTCTCACCATCGTGGGGTGTCTGTGTACAGGGAGCGTTAGGTTCACCATCACCACTGTGGGAGTGTGTGTACCAGGGAGCGTTAGGTTCACCATCACCACGTGGGAGAGTGTACTGAATGTTAGGTTCACCATCACCGGGAATGTGTGTGTACCAGGGAGCGTTAGGTTCACCATCACCACTGTGGGAGTGTGTACCAGGGAGCGTTAGGTTCACCATCACCACTGTGGGAGTGTGTAACGAGAGCGTTAGGTTTACCATCACAACTGTGGGAGGTGTGTACCAGGGAGCTGTTAGGTTCACTTCACCACCGTGGGAGTGTGTGTACCAGGGAGCGTTGTTCACCATCACCGTGGGAGGTGTGTACCAGGAGTGTTAGGGTTCACCATCACCACCGTGGGGTGTGGGTACCAGGAGTGTTAGGTTCACCATCTTGGGTGTCCAGAGCCAGGAGCATTAGGTTCACCATCACCACCGTGGGAGGTGGTACCAGGAGTGTTAGGTTCACCACCTGTGGGAGGTGTGTGTACCAGGAGCGTTAGGTTCACCATCACCACTGTGGGAGTGTGTGTACCAGGATAGGTGTTAGGTTCACCATCACCATGGAGGTGTACCAGGAGCTGTTAGGTCACCATCACCACTGTGTGAGTGTGTGTACCAGGGAGCATTAGGTTCACCGCCATGTGAGTGTGTGTTCAAGGGAGCGTTAGGTTCACTCACTCACCGTGGGGAGTGTGTGTAAGAGGGAGCATTAGGTTCACCATCACCACCGTGGGAGTGTGTGCACCAGGGAGCGTTAGGTTCACCATCACCACCGTGGGAGTGTGTGTACCAGGGAGCGTTAGGTTCACCATCACCACCGTGGAGTGGTGTACCAGGAAGCGTTAGGTTCACCATCACCACCGTGGGAGTGTGTACCAGGAGAGCGTTAGGTTCACCACCGTCGGGAGTGTGTGTGTACCAGAGCATTAGGTTCACCACCGTGGGGAGGTGTGTATCAGAAGCATTATATTCACCATCAACACGTGGAGTGTGTGTAAGAGGGAGCATTAGGTTCACCATCACCACTGTGAGAGTGTGTGCACCAGGGAGCGTTAGGTTCACCATCACCACCTTGGGAGTGTGTGTACCAGGGAGTGTTAGGTTCACCATCACCACGGGAGTGTGTACCAGGGAGTGTTAGGTTCACCTCACCGTGGGAGTGTGTGTACCAGGGAGCGTTAGGTTCACCATCACCACTGGGAGTGTGTGTACCAGGAAGTGTTAGGTTCACCATCACCGTGGGAGTGTCCAGGGTGTGTTAGTTTCACCATCGTGGGTGTCTGTGTGCAAGGAGCGTTAGATTCACCATCACCGTGGGAGTGTGTGTACCGGGAGCGTTAGGTTCACCATCACCATCGTGGGAGTGTGTACCACGTAGCGTTAGGTTCACCTTCACCACCGTGGGAGGTGTACCACATGGCGTTAGGTTCACCATCACCAACGTGGGAGTGTGTGTGTAAGAGGGAGCGTTAGGTTCACCATCACCACAGTGGGAGGTGGTGTCTCAGGGAGCGTTAGGTTCACCGTCACCACCGTGGGAATGTGTGTACCATGAAGCGTTAGTTCACCATCACCACCGAGTGTGTGGTACCAGGGAGCGTTAGGTTCACTGCCACCACCATGGGAGGTGGTACCAGGGAGCGATAGGTTAACCATCACCACGTGGAGGTGTGTGTACCAGGAGTGTTAGGTTCAATCACCACCGTGGAGTGTGTGTGTACCAGGAGCGTTAGGTTCACCAGCCGTGTGAGTGTGTGTACCAGGAACGTTAGGTTCACCATCAGCACTGGGAGGTGTGTACCACGGAGCGTTAGGTTCACCATCACTGTGGGAGGTGTGTACCAGAAGAGTTTTATACTATCACCACCGTGGGAGTGTGTGTGACAAGGAGCGTTAGGTTCACCATCACCACCTTGGGAGTGTGTGTACCAGGGAGCGTTAGGGTCACCATCACCACCGTGGAGTGTGTGATCCAGGGAGTGTTAGGTTCACCATCACCACCGTGAGAGTGTGTGTGTACTAGGAGCGTTAGGTTCACCATCACCACTGTGGGAGTGTGTTACTAGGAGCGTTAGGTTCACCATCACCACTGTGGAGTGTGTACCATGGAGCGTTAGGTTCAACGCAGAGTGTACCAAGGAGCTGCTAGTCACCATCACCATGGGAGTGTGTGTTACCAGGAGTGTTAGTTTCACCATCGTGGGTGTCTGTGTACCAGGTGTTGGTTCACCATCACCACAGTGGGAGTGTGTGTACCAGGGAGCGTTAGGTTCACCATCACCACCGTGGGAGTGTGTGTACCAGGGAGCGTTAGGTTCACTCACCGTGGGAGTGTGGTACCAGGGAGCGTTAGGTTCACCATCGTGGGTGTGTGGTACTAGGAGAAGGTTCACCATCACCACCGTGGGAGTATGTGTACCAGGGAGCTAGGTTCACCATCACCACTGTGGGAGAGTGTGTACCAGGAATGTTAGGTTCACCATCACCACTGTGGGAATGTGTGTACCAGGGAGCGTTAGGTTCACCATCACCACCGGGGAGTGTGGTACCAGGGAGCGTTAGGTTCACCATCACCACTGTGGGAGTGTGTACCAGGGAGCGTTAGGTTTACCATCACAACCGTGAGTGTGTGTACCAGGGAGCGTTAGGTTCACCGTCACCACCGTGGAGTGTGTACCAGGGAGTGTTAGGTTCACCATCGTAGTGTTGAGTACCAGGGAGCGTTAGGTTCACCATCACCACTGTGGAGTGTGTGTAACGAGGGAGTTAGGTTCACCATCACCACCGTGGAGTGTGTGTACCAGGAGCGTTAGGTTCACCATCACCACTGTGGGAGTATGTGTGCCAGGGAGCGTTAGGTTCACCATCACCACCGTGGGAGGTGTGTACCAGGGAGCGTTAGGTTCACCATCGTGGGAGTCTGTGTACCAGGGAGCGTTAGGTTCACCATCACCACCGTGGGAGTGTGTGTACCAGGGAGCGTTGTTCACCATCACCACCGTGGGAGTGGTGTACCAGGGAGTGTTAGGTTTCCACCACCGTGGGAATGTGTGTACCAGGAGCGTTAGGTTCACCATCACCACCGTGGGAGTGTGGCACCAGGAGCATTAGGTTCACCATCACCATTGTGAGTGTGTGTGTACCAGAGCGTTAGGTTCACCATCACAACCGTGGGAGTGTGTACCAGGGAGCTTAGGTTCACTGTCACCACTGTGGGAGGTACCAGGGAGCGTTAGGTTCACCATCACCACTGTGGGAGTGTGTGTACCAGGGAGTGAGGGTTCACCATCACCACTGTGGGAGTGTGTGTGTACCAGGGAGCGTTAGGTTCACCATCTTGGGTGTCTGTGAAGGAGCATTAGGGTTCACCATCACCACTGTGGGAGTGTGTGTACCAGGGAGGTTAGGTTCACCGTCACCACCGTGGGAGTGTGTGTGTACCAGGGAGCGTTAGGTTCACCATCACCACTGTGGGGTGTGTGTACCAGATAGCGTATCACCATCACCACCATGGATGTGTGTACCAGGGAGCGTTAGGTCACCATCACCACTGTGTGAGTGTGTGTACCAGGAGCATTAGGTTCAGCCATGTGAGTGTGTGTTCAAGGGAGCGTTAGGTTCACCATCACCACCGTGGAGTGTGTGTGTAAGAGGGAGCATTAGGTTCACCATCACCACTGTGTGAGTGTGTGCACCAGGAGCTTAGGTTCACCATCACCACCGTGGGAGGTGTGTACCAGGAGCGTTAGATTCACCATCACCACTGTGGAGGTGTGTACCAGGGAAGGTTAGGTTCACCATCACCACCTTGGGAGTGTGTGTCACAAGGAGCGTTAGGTTCACCCATCACTCACCGTGGAGTGTGTGTGCCAGAGAGCGTTAGATTCACCACCGCGGAGTGTGTGTACCAGGGAGCATTAGGTTCACCACCGTGGGAGTGTGTATCAGGAAGCATTATATTCACCATCAAC
>NW_024751463.1:0-9513 GCF_018991925.1 Homarus americanus
GTTATGATCATTTTCGTTGTTGTTATAATCATGGTCGTGCGTGTTATAATCATCGTCGTGGTTGTTATAATCATAGTCGTGGTTGTTATAATCATTGTCGTGGTTATGATCATAGTTGTGGTTGTTATAATCATGGTCGTGGTTGGTATAATCATGGGCGTGGTTGTTATAATCATGGTCGTGGTTATTATAATTATGGTCGTGGTTGTTATAATAATGGTCGTGGTTGTTATAATGATAGTTGTGGTTGTTATAATCGTAGTCGTGGTTGATATAATCATTGTCGTGGTTTTATAATGAGGGTCGTGGATGTTATAATCATGGTCGTGGTTGTTACAATAATAGTCGTGGTTGTTATAATCATGGTCGTGGCTATTACAATCATAGTCGTGGTTATAAAATCATGGTCGTGGTTATGACCATGGTCGTAGTTGTTATAATCATGGTCGTGGGTGTTATAATCATAGTCGTGGCTGATATAATCATAGTCGTGGTTGTTATAATCATGGTCGTGGTTATGATCATGGTCGTAGTTGTTTTAATCATGGTCGTGGGTGTTATAATCATCGTCGTGGTTGTTATAATCATCGTCGTGGTTGTTATAGTCATAGTCGTGGTTGTCATATCACAGAATCATAGTCGTGGTTGTTATAATCATGGTCGTGGTTGTTATAATCATGGTCGTGGTTGTTATAATCATTGTCATAGTTATGATCACAGTCATGGTTGTTATAATCATGGTCGTGGTTGTTATAATCATGGTCGTGGTTGCTATAATCATGGTCGTGGTTGTTATAATCATTCGTGGTTGTTATAATCATGGTTGTGGTTGTTATAATCATGGTCGTGGTTGCTATAATCATGGTCGTGGTCGTGATACTTACAGTATCTAATATACTATAAGAAGGAATAGAATAAAGGTTAGAATAATTAATTAAAGAAATATTCGCCATAAGGAGAGGTTAAAATCATAAAAAAAATAAAAATTATTATGAATCACCGAAGATCATTCCGAGATAAATTATATTATGAAGAGAAGTGACCTTGATTCTGGTTATATTAGTCACCATCTGCTTAAGTCATCACCTGTGTTAAGTCATCATAGTCATCATCTACGTTAGTCAGTTTTAGGCCCATCTCACATGACTGACCGACCATCGATGTTCTTTCCGCGCGAGGGTGTTAGTTTTCAAAGCGTCTTATTACACTGGGCTGCATTTGAAAAAAAATTCATGAGGTGCGGGGTTTCTTAGCTGATTCTTTATGTATTTTGCGTGCTGATTCCAAAAATGCCATTCATTTTGCCCAATCAGGTCAGATTTTTATGCTATGGGAATTAGGAAAAAATCGAAATTCTTAAGTATGATGTCAAAATTTTTATGCAAAATATATCATAAGAAATGTAACTACAACACATAGGACCAAAATATGTCAACTACATAGATGCCTTTACAGTTAGACATGCATAAATGGCTGTCGCAGAGAATTTCTTTGGTGGTTGGTGTCTGGGGCGTCCCGTTTCAGACACCAACAGTAGTCGGCGAGCATGTTGATATCCCAGCGACCCTGGTACCGCTCCTCCATTACACGGATATCTTGATGGAAGCGTTCTCCTTGTTCCTCACTCACATCACCACAGTTCTCTGGAAAGTAGTCCAAGTGGGAGCTGAGGAAGTGCATCTTGATGGACATGCGTGCACCAAGAACTTTGTAGCTCAGAAGTGGGTCCTCAACAACTCGTTCATACTCTGGACTTCTGTAGTTGCCAAGAAAATTGGAGACAATAGACTTAAAGGCATGCCAGGCTTTCTTCTCATTTACATCCATGCTGCAATCAAACTTGGGATCTTTGAAAAGCTCTCTGATCTGAGGGCCATCAAAAATTCCTGCATTCTGCTTTGCCTCACTGACTTTTGGAAATTTTTCTTTCAGAAAATTGAAAGCCTGGCTATTTTTGTCCAGTGCCTTTACAAAGTTTTTGAACAGACCGAGCTTGATGTGCAGTGGCGGAAGAAGAATGTTCTGCGGATTCACCAGAGCATGGGCAACAACAATGTGAGAACCTGGGGTAAGTCCACTTCTTGCAGGCCAGTCACGTTGCATGTAGTGCTGCTTGTCTGCTCGACTATCCCACAGACAGAGGAAACATGCCATGTACCACCACATGAAAAAGAAATTTAATTGTGAAAAAATATATGTAAAAAAACACGGACATATACTCTTTTCCTTTGCGTCAAGGTGGACATTTAAATGGCCGGCGAGCACGTGGGTGTATTTAAATGCATCGTAAGGGCATTAAAACTGACCGAAATCTTTTCTGTGAGGCTTGCCAATGTCTCGGATGATTTTTTTAATGAACGAATATGAGGACCCCATTTTGAGCGAAAATGCCAATATTTTACCTGAATCTCCGCTTAAAATGCTATAGCACAAAATTCTGACCTGATTGAGCAAAATGGATAACATTTTTGAGATCAGCATGCAAAATACACCCAGAAAAGCTTAATAATACACAACCCTCAAAAACTATGCAGGGCAGTGTTATTTACGCTGGTGGATGTTAAGACCTCCTAACCTCACTGAGGCAGCTTTGGTCAATTTGGTGTTATTCTTATTTACGCTGGTGGATATAAGACCTCCCACCCCCACTGACGCAGCTATGGTCAATTTGATGTTATTCTTTTTTATAAATGCCTTCTAATCTGTCTCAAGTCTATCCGTCCTGTCTATTGCCATCCCAACTCTCTGTTCGTCTGCGTGGTGTTTGAATGTAAGCCCGTCTGTACTCTTTGTGTCGTCAAATCTGTCTGGCTTATCCATTGTTGGCGTGTGTCTGCCTGTTTGTCTAATATGAACAAGTCAGTCAGCTGTCTGTCATGTTAGTTGCCATATTGTCTATTTGTGCATGTATGAATCTGTCTATTTTTGTCAACCTCCTGTCTCTTCCACTGTCTATATTCACCCTGTTTCTATTGTAGTCATCTTCTCCATGCATTCTTGTTATTATCTTTTTATCTCTTCTCCTTTTCCATGAGCCACAGGAATAAGTATACACTGTAACTGTAAGGTCGTCTGGTAACGTTGAAACTGCGCATCCAGACGCATGATGAAACTCAGCTCCCCCCACCTGTTATCTCTAACTATTTTCTGTTTCCCCTTCTTTATTATTCTTCTATTTACTCATCTTCCTTCCTTTATTAATCTAAACAACATTAAAAAAAAGTATCCTAAGAAAAAAAGTGGGGGGAGGAGGAGGGAGCAGTCCGATAACTGCAATCGTGGGCGGACAGAGTACAGCGAATGAGGGTGCGCCAAGTCCGTAGACTTGCATCGTTTTCCAGCATAAATAAAATGGTTATGTAATGGCTTCCTGAAGAAACCATCGATATGGGACCAGCTTTGTTCCACTCTACGAACTTTTTGCGATTTTTCCACCAAGTTTGATGAAAAACGATTGTGCCATATCGGCTGCCCAGAGCAGACACACACACACACACACACACGCCTAGTCCTATAGTATATATATATATATATATATATATATATATATATATATATATATATATATATATATATATATATATATATATATATATATACACACACACACATATGTCTTAAAAGTCAATATAGCACGCGGACTTCCATATACATTATACTGCTACTTCGACCACATAAGTGGCACGGGCAATCCCCAATTGGAGGTTCACGGCGCCATAAGCACGATGAACAGGCTTTGTATGAAATATAACAAAGTCTAGGATTGCTTTTGTTGTCCTTGTGGTGCGGTGGTAGCAATCCCTGGTTACACGCAGAGGTCGAGGGTTCGAGTCCTGGTTAGTGAGGTCTTGATTGTACTGTATATGGAAGACCGTGTGCTATATGGACTTGTAAGATATATATATACAGTCTGTACTCACCCCTGAAGACGTGAATTACACGAAAGCGCTTGGGAACTTCGTGTTTTCTTTTTCCTTGTGGTTATCAGCATATACCTGGATCACGCGCACCTACAGTGATTTATTTGCATATATATATATATATATATATATATATATATATATATATATATATATATATATATATATATATATATATATATATATATATATATATATATATATATATGACGGGCACACAAGGTGGAATGATGCGTCTAGTGTGGCGGCATTATGTTAGTGTTAAGGTGCAAGCACTGCTTGCTTCCTCTCGCTAAGCTACCACTGCTAGCTAGCCCTTGTGGCGAACAGGGAAGCAGCTTGCATAAGTCCTCCACTATCAGTATATAGCTTCTTTACCATCAAGACTCCTGCTGTGCCTCCTCATGGCAACACACGGTAAGTGCGGGCCTCATAGGCCCAGGCTAGACCAGCAGGGGATCTCGGTGCAGCGGTGGGGCTCAGAGGGACCATACATAGGCTCATTGGCATGTGGAAACGTCCTGGCGCCCACCAATCACTGCCCCGCTGAATTGTGCATTAACCTACGTAGGTAGAAGGCTACGGAAGTAAACCCTGAACGAAAAATCTGCGATGGAGCCCCTCATCAGGCAGACATGCTTACAGAGCTCCAACAAGACCCTAACGGTGGTGTAAGAAGAAGAGGTGACCAACATGGGAACCCAACGACTACACAGGGGGATGAAGGCAATGCCTGATGGACAGTCTACTAAGGCGAAACCCAACAAACTGGGCTATCGGCAGTCCATTGCAACTCTGCCTCTCCCAGTTGTTGCAACACTTGCACCTCTGGACCAGGTAAAGGGACAGCCAAGATGTGTGGTTGCAGCCTTCGCTCCTGTCTCACCACATAAATCAACTCACTTATAGGTATCATCCAGCTCATCATACGTCTCATCATCATCAAAACCCCTATACCCCCCAAAGGCCTATGGCGAAGGACGAGTGGCGATAGGGACAGGCAGAGGTGACTGCCGAGAGTCTCTAGTCACAACTCTGCACATGGGCGACATAGATAAGATTTTCGTTTATGTACTGAGATCTACGCAGCAGTGCAATTCAGTCCTGTCTGTGCAACTGTTTAGCCCTTTCAAGGAACCACTCTGCTCACCCCACATGGGGAGGAGGCTAGAAAAGGAATCCTAAACATAGCCTACCTAAAGAACCAACTTGACTGAGCAACTACACCCAGTAAGGCCATCCTTATGCGGTCAAAAACACAATCATAATCCCAGATCCAAACAAAAGCAAACTTTACAACCTCTTATGGTCAGGAATGTCAGGACCCCTCTGGATATTGGCACAAATGAGCATCCTGAAAAAAGAACAGCCCTTGTGGCAAAAGAGCTGGCTAGGTATAACATTGACATAGCAGCCATTAGTGAGTCCCGGTTCCCAGACGAGGGTCTACTCACAGAATGGGGGTTTGGCTATATCTTCTTCTGGAAGGGTAAGCCAGATGCGGAGAGAAATCCCATTTATGGAGTTGACTTTACCATACGCCAGTACATCCTATACAGGCTAACTGAAATACCTGTTGGGATCAACGAGTGTCTTATGACGCTCGGAGTTCCACTGATCACTCACTTCATGCCTTCTTCATCAGGGCATATGCACCAACACTGGATGCAGAGGATGACATCATGGAGGCCTTTGACTCCTTGACATAGTGCTAACCACTATCCCCAGAGAAGATGAGGTTGTGGTCCTAGGTGATTTCAATGCCAGAGTTGGCAGAGATGCTAATATTTGGCAGGGAACCATAGGGAGAAATGGACTAGGCAAGTGTAGTCCCAACGGTCTACTCCTCCTCAGCAAGTGTGCTGCACACAACCACACTATCAATAATACGTTGTTTAGGCAGGACCACAAAAGATGAGTGAATTTTTAAATTCCACTAAAACATTTTATGGGCCAATCACTTATGATGCAGCCCCCCTCCGCTCATCCAACGGTAACTCCCCAATTAAAGACGAAGAAGGGTCCTTCAGTGCTTGAAAGAGCACTAGCACTCACTGCTCAACTGAAACACTTCTTCCTGAGGAGGAAACTTCCTCCCAGAACCTCAATGTGGCTTTAGGCCATAACGAGTTACCACTGACATGATCTTTGTTGCCTGCCAGATACAGGAAAGGTGCAGAGAACAGCGTCGTAACCTGTACATGGCCTTCATCGACCTAACCAAGGCCTTCAACTCGGTCAATAGGCAAGCCTTTTGGCGGACCCTGAGCTGAGCTGACCACCAAGATTCATTGCCTTTGTAAGGCAACTTCAAGATGGCATGAATGACAATGTCCTGTACAATGGCACCCAGTCTGAGTTCTTCCCCATCCAAATGGGGTAAAACAAGGATGTGTACTGGCACCAACTCTCTTTTCCACTTTCTTGGCTGCCTTCATTACTCGAGCCAATGCAAATTTAGCCGGCGGGTGGACATCCAGTACCAGATGAAGGGTCCTTTCAACATAAGATGACTCCAGGCAGGAACAAAGGTGGTGGCAGCTTCCATTATCAAACCCTTGTCGCTCACACTGAACGTGACCTACATGGGATTCTGTAAACCTGCGCAGATGCTTATGCACACTTCGGCCTTAAGGTGAATGTATGTAAGAATCAGATTCTCTTTCAGCCTGCCCCTGGTTCAGCCACACCTCCACTATCTAACCAGCTTAACAGTACTACCCTGTCTAATGTTACCCACTTTCAGTATCTCGACTCCCACCTCTCCACCACCAAGGACATCGATGAAGAGATTCAGCATCGGATCAGATGTGCATCTCGAACCTTTGGCAGACTTCAAACCCTTGTCTTCAGCTGTAGGGAGCTGAAATTATCTACAAAGTTACTCGTATATCAAGCATTGGTCTTCCCTACCCTGCTATATGGCAGCAAGACATGGGTTACATACAGGCACAGGCACTTTAAAAATTTCATCAACGTAGTCTACATTCCATCCTCTGAGAACGCTGGGAAGACAAGAGAACAAATGCCAGTATTCTCATCGAGGACAACCATTATCCATGAACAACTACGTTGAACAAGCCACGTTACCTACATGGACAACAGTAGACTTCCAAAGCCTGGGAGATGATTACTCCACTCCGTAATGCTGGGAGGAGCACCACACAAGAAGGTGTCAATACTTTCGAGTTAGCCCGACTGCATACCGAGGTAAACAAGCGCCAATTGCCGGAAAGCCCTAGCACAGGAGGGGCGACCCTCCTGTGCTAGATGTAGCCCTCCACACGTGCAACATCTGTGGACGATCCTGGCGGTCCAGTGTCGGCCTCTCTAGTCACCTCAGAACTCACCAACGAAGGTGACATCCTCAATAATTCATATCATTGTATCATAGCTGGATAATCGTCATACTCGATTCCAAGTGGAGTCGTGGTGTGTGTGTGGTGGTGGGACGTGTGTGGGGGAGCTCCGTCGAAAAACAGCTTTCGTCGAAAAACAGGGTCTTACCAGGAGTACCCAGTCTGATTTCTCCAGGGTCAAAGAAACGAGGTGCGAGCTGAACGGCGCCAATCACTGCACAGTCCGTGAGTGAGGCCTGGTCTGTGGAACTCGCTGCTGATTGGCTGGTAAGCGAACGGCAAGTGATCAGTCAGCAGTTGTAGGGGAGAGTATCCACTACAGGCCCACCAAGCCCCTCCTCAGTGCCACGGCTTGTAATCTGAGCCCTGTCCACCCCCACTGTCCACCCTCCCTCACCGCCCCACCAGGCAACCCAGCTGACTACACAACTAGACCGTCTCCCTACTGCCAGCTACTCAGCCCTGAACTAGCTCCAATATGTCTAAGTTGGCTGCTAGTATAAAACATTCAAATTTCACGAAACAACAGCTGACTGATATGATAATGGAAGTCCAACGGACTCTCATACAGGACATCATACAACAAATGAATAAGGAGACCATCAGGAAGCTAGAAGAGGCTGACCGGCGTCTCACTGACCAGCTAACTGAGATTAAAAGAAGCTTGGAATTCTCGCAAGGGAAAATAAGTGACTTACAAGCAAATTTGAACGTTGAAGCTAAAGATAACCGAACACTCAAGACCCAAGTTCAACAGCTGAGTGAGGAGAATTCCAAGCTCAAAACGGAACTAACGACAACAGCAGACCGGGTGGATTATGTAGATAACATAGGGCGGCGACACAACCCCAGGATCGCCGGAGTCCCTGAAGATATCCACGAGAACTGGGAGTCATCCCAACGCAAAATTATACGCCTGCTGAATGAATATGTGGGCGTGTCAAAATGTGTTCATTAAAATAATTAGACTGAGTTAAGGCTAATTTTGCTGTATTGGATACTTCGTTTAGATTTAGTTTCGGCTAGGTTAAACTAGGTAGTATTTATATTTTGGTAGTGGGATTATGTCGACTAGGATTTTGTCCTACAGCTAAATAATTTATTAATAATCAATGACTCATTTAAGGAGTACTGCATTTTTTTTACGGGATTAGCCCACCAGGCACAGGTCAATGACAAACATAGAGATAACATCTCATACAGTACGTACACTCATTGAACCTTAGAACTATTTCATAACATAACCACCATTCAATAAGGCGTTGTTTCGTTGCGTTAATTTTTGTTTTTTTTTGTTTTATGCTTTCTTATAGTTCTCCCAGTGGGTGAAAAGAAAGGGGAAGCGAAACCAAAATATTCTAAAATCTCCATATAAAAACGAGTACTCTACTATACATTTTAAAGCCTCTAGCCTATTCTCTGCGTACTGAATCTACCAGCATACATACCGAACCACTAATAGTAATCACAATCTTAACCCAGAGCTTACCTGAGGTATGGGAGGATGACACTACTACTACTGTATTGGTAGCCTGTCCTGGAACCTCACTCACACTGCCGCTGTTCGAGTTGTCACACCGTTATACTCTGATAGAAGAGATAACAGACACACACACACACCATATCTCTTTCTTATCAGTTCAATACATTGTACATATTTTCTTATCAGTACACATACTCATGCCTCATAGCCATACAGACCGTTATCGGAAAGTATTATTCCTGGAATAAGTATGAATAAGTTAATGCATGCATGATCTTCAAGATTATTATTAACCAACTACAAGATAAAAATAACAGTTGATGCATGCCTCAGATTTCATTTGTCTATAAATGCTTTAACAATTAATGTTAAGAAATCTTTTTATAAAACTGGTCCTAAACCTCCTCATGATAATAAGAATCTCTTAGTATTACCTTTTAGAAAAGATTTCTCTCAAATTCCTCTACAATGAAAACCTGGAACGGAAATGTAACGTTTAGTAAATCATGCACTGTAAAACAAATTTGAATTAAGAATTCCCCCGTCAATGCCGGTGGCTGCACTTATAAAGTTCCTTGCAAGGAATGTAATATGTTCTACTTCGGTCAGACGGGCAAAGATCTTATAACCAGATAGCATAAATACAGTGTTAAGGCAGGCCAAGAATCCAGTTAATTCATATGAAAGACACTAATCATTGCATTGACTGGGATAATGCCTCCCCAATCTTACCTTGTAATTCAATTGTCAG
>NW_024751464.1:0-15775 GCF_018991925.1 Homarus americanus
CACCTGGTATTGTCTGGAGGTGTACCTGGGAGTGTCTGAGGTACCTGGGAGTGTTTGAGGTGTACCTGGGAGTGTCTCGAGGCATACCTGGGAGTGTCTGAGGTAACCTGGGAGGTCAGTGTAACCTGAGAGTGTCGGAGGTTTACCTGGGAGTATTGGGAGGTACACCTGGGAGTGTCTGAGGTGTATCTGGCAGTGTCAGTGGTGTACCTGGGAGTGTCAGTGGTGTACTTGGGAGTGCCAGATGCATACCTGGGAGCATCAGAGGTGTAGCTGGGAGTGTCTGAGGTGTACCTGGGAGTGTCAGAGGTGTATCTGGGAGTGCCGGAGGTGTACCTGGGAGTGTCGAAGGTGTACCTGGGAGTGTCAGAGGTGTACCTGGGAGTGTCAAAGGTGTACCTGAGAGTGTCAGGGGTGTACCTGGGAGTGTCGGTGGTATACCTGGGAATGTCAGATGTAAAACTGGGAGTATCAGAGGTGTACCTGGGAGTGTCTGAGGTGTACCTGAGAGTGTCAGAGGTGTACCTTGAGTGCCGGAGGTACCTGGGAGTGTAGGGAGGTGTACCTGGGAGTGCTGGGAGGTGTAACTGGGAGTGTCAGAGGTACCTGGCAGCATGCAGACTGAGGTGTGTAAGGTGGGAGCAAGTTCAGAGTAACATGGGAGTGCCGGAGGTGTACCTGGGGGTGTCGGAGGTGCACCTGGGAGGTCAGGAGGTGTACCTTTGAGGTCAGGTGTACCTGGGAGTGTCGGTGGTGTACCTGGGAGTGTCAGAGGTGTCCTGGGAGTGTCGGAGGTGTACCTGGAGTGTCTGGACGTGTACCTGGGAGTGTCAGAGGTGTACCTGGGAGTGTCAGATATGTACCAGGGAGGTCAGTGGAGCACCTGGAGGCTGAGTACCTGGGAGCGTCAGTGGTGTACCTGGGAGTGTCAGAGGTACCTGGGAGGCTGGAGGGTGTACCTGGGAGTGTCAGGCATACCTGGGAGTGTCAGGGGTGTACCTGGGAGTGTCAGCGGTATACCTAACAGTGTCAGAGGTGTAGCTGGGAATGTCTGAGGTGTACCTGGTAGTGTCAGAGTTGCACCTGGGAGTGTCAGGAGGTGTACCTGGGAGTGCCAGAGGTGTACCTGGGAGTGTCAGTGGTGCCTGGGAGGTCAGAGGGTGTACCTGGGAGTGTCTGAGGTGTACCTGGGAGGCCCAGGGGTGTACCTGGGAGGTCAGAGGTGTACCTGGAGTGTAGGGTACCTGGGAGTGTCAACGGTATACCTAAGAGTGTCAAAGGTGTACCTGGGAGGTCTGAGGTGTACCTGGGAGTGTCAGAGTTGTACCTGGAGAGTGTCAGAGGTGTACATGGAGTGCCAAAGGTGTACCTGGGAGGTTGGGGTGTACCTGGGAGTGTCAGAGGTGTACCTGGGAGTGTCTGAGGTGTACCTGGGAGTGTATGAGGTGTACCTGGGAGTGTCAAAGGTGTACCTGGAAGTGTCTGAGGTGTACCTGAGTGTCAAAGGTGTACCTGAGGGTGTCATTGGTGTACTTGGGAGGTTAGAGGTGTACCTGGGAGTTGCGGTGGTGTACCTGGGGTGTCTGAGGTGTTCCTGGAATGTCAGGAGAGTACCAGGGAGGTCAGGGAGGTACCTGGGAGGTCAGGTACGTGAGAGTGTCAGCGGTGTACCTGGGAGTGTCTGAGGTACCTGGGAGTGTCAGAGGTGTACCTGGGAGTGTCAGGTGTACCTGGGAGTGTCTGAGGTGTAGCTGGCAGTGTCAGAGGTGCACCTGGTATTGTTTGAGGTGTACCTGGGAGTGTCTGAGGTGTAGGAGTGTTTGAGGTGTACCTGGGAGTGTCTGAGGTATACCCTGGGAGTGTCTGGAGGTGAACCTGGGAGTGTCAGGGGTGGACCTGAGAGTGTCGAGGTGTACCTGGAGTACGGGAGGTGTACCTGGGAGTGTCTGAGGTATCTGGCAGTGTCAGTGGTACCTGGGAGTGTCAGTGGTGTTACTGGAGTGTCAGATGTGCACCTGGGAGTATCAGAGGTGTAGCTGGGAGTGTCTGAGGTACCTGGGAGTGTCAGAGGTGTATCTGGGAGCAGCGAGGTGTACCTGGGACGTGGAGGTACCTGGGAGGTCAGAGGTGTACCTGGGAGTGTCAGAGGTGTACCTGAGAGTGTCAGGGTGTACCTGGGAGTGTCGGTGGTATACCTGGGAGTGTCAGATGTAAACTGGGAGTATCAGAGGTACCTGGGAGTGCCTGAGGTGACTTGAGAGTGTCAGAGGTGTACCTGGGAGTGCCTGAGGTGTACCTGGGAGGTCGGAGGTGTACCTGCGAGTGTCAGAGGTGTAACTGGGAGTGAGAGGTACCTGGAGAATGGGGTGTACCTGGGAGGTCGGTGGTACCTGGGAGGCCAGACGTGTCTGGGAGGTCGGAGGTGTACCTGGGAGTGTCGGAGGTGTACCTGGGAGTGTCAGAGGTGTACCTGGGAGAGTCAGAGGTGCCTGGGAGTGTCAGGTGTAGCTGGGAGCGTGGAGGTGTACCTGGGAGTGTCTGGAGGTACCTGGGAGTGTCAGATGTACCAGGGACAGTGTGAGTACCTGGGAGTGTCATTGTGTGGCCTGGGAGCGTCAGTGGTGTACCTGGGAGTGTCAGAGTGTACATGGAGTGTCAGAGGTGTACCTGGGAGTGTCTCAGGTGTACCGGGGAGTGCCTGGGAGGTGTGCGTCTGGGAGTGTCAGGAGTACCATGGGAGGTTCGAGGTACCTGGAAGGTCTGAGGTGTACCTGAGTGCATTAGGTGTACCTGGGAGTGTCAAAGGTGTACCTGAGGGTGTCATTGGTGTACCTGGAGTGTCAGAGGTGTACCTGGTGTGTCAGTGGTGGCACCTGGAGTGTCTGGATGTTCCTGGGAGTGTCAGAGGAGCACCAGGAGTGTCAGAGGTGTACCTGGAGGTCAGAGTGTGTGCCGTGGAGTGTCAGCGGTGCACCTGGGAGTGTCTGAGGCATACCTGGGAGTGTCAGAGTGTACCTGGCAGTGTCAGAGGTGTACCTGGGAGTGTCAGAGGTGTGCACTCAGAGTGTCTGAGGTGTTCCTGGAGATGTCTGGAGGTGTACCTGGCAGTGTCTGAGTGGTTCCTGGTAGTGTCTGAGGTGTGTACCTGCAGTGTCAGAGGCACCTGGTAGTGTCCGAGGTGTACCTGGGAGTGTCTGAGGTGTCCCTGGAGTAAGTTTGAGGTGTACCTGGAGTGTCTGAGGTGTACCTGGGAGTGTCTGAGGTACCTGGGGAGTCAGGGTGGTGTACCTGAGAGTGTCGGAGGTGTATCTGGGAGCATCGAGGTGTACCTGGGTGTCTGAGTATTTCTGGCAGTGTCAGCAGTGTACCTGGAGTGTCAGTGGTGTACTTGGGAGTGTCAGATGTATACCTGGGGTATCAGAGTGTGGCTGGGTGTCTGAGGTGTGCCTGGGTGTCGGAGTGTGCCTGGGGAGGTGTCAGATGTGTGCCTGGGAGTGTCAGGGGTGTACCTGAGAGTGTCGGGGGTGTACCTGGGAGTGTCGGTGGTGTGCACCGGGAGTGTCAGATGTATAGCTGGGAGTATCAGAGGTGTACCGAGTGTCTGAAGTGCCCGGGAGTGTCGAGAGGTGTGCCTGGGAGTGCAGGAGGTGTACCTGGGAGTGTCAGGTGTACCTGCGAGTCAGAGGTGTAACTGGGATTGTCAGAGGTGTACCTGAGGAATGTCAGGGTGTACCTGGGAGTGTCGGTGGTGTACCTGGGGAGTGTCAGAGGTGTTCCTGGGAGTGTCGGAGGTGTGCCTGGGGTGTCGGAGGTGTACCTGGGAGTGTCAGAGGTGTACCTGGGAGAGTCAGAGGTGTGCCTGGGAGTGTCAGGGGTGTGCCTGGGGTGTCGGAGGTGTGCCTGGGAGTGTCTGAGGTGTGCCTGGGGTGTCAGAGTGTGCCAGGGGAGTGTCAGTGGGCCTGGGAGTGTCATTGGTGTGCCTGGGGCGTCAGTGGTGGCACCTCGGAGTGTCAGAGGTGTGCCTGGGAGTGTCAGAGGTGTACCTGGGAGTGTCAGAGGTGTACCGAGTGTCAGAGGTGTGCCTGGGAGTGTCTGAGGTGTGCCAGGGGTGTCAGAGAGGTGTGCCTGGGAGTGTCTGGGGTGTGCATGGGAGGTGTCTGAGATGTAACATGGGAGTGTCAGTGGTGTGCCTGAGAGTGTCGGAGGTGCCTGGGAGTATCGGAGGTGCCTGGGGGTGTCTGAGGTGTATCTGGCAGTGTCAGCGGTGTGCCTGGGGAGTGTCAGTGGTGTACCTGGGGTGTCAGTTGTAACCTGGGAGTATCAGAGGTGTACACCGGGTGTCTGAGGTGTGCCTGGGAGTGTCAGAGGTGTGCCTGGGAGTGCCGGAGGGTGCCTGGGAGTGTCTGGGGTGTACCTGGGAGTGTCAGAGGTATGCCTGGGGTGTCAGTGGTGTGCCTGGGAGTGTCAGAGGTGTTCCTGGGAGTGTCGGAGGTGTGCCTGGGGAGTGTCGGAGGTGTGCCTGGGAGTGTCAGAGGTGTAACGGGGAGTGTCAGAGATGTACCAGGGAGTGTCGAGAGGTGTACCTGGGAGTGTCAGGGTGTGCCTGGGAGTGTCAGAGGTGTGACCTGGGAGTGTCAGGGGTACCTGGGAGTGTCAGCGGTATGCCTAACAGTGTCAGAGGTGTGGCTGGGGGTGTCTGAGGTGTCCCTGGTAGTGTCAGAGGTTGTACCTGGGGAGTGTCAGAGTGTGCCTGAGGTGCCAGAGGTGTGCCTGGGAGTGTCAGTGGTGTGCCTGGGGTGTCAGGAGGTGTGCCTGGGGTGTCTGGGGGTGTCCTTGGAGTGTCAGGGGTGTGCCTGGGAGTGTCAGAGGTGTGCCTGGGAGTGTGGGGTGTGCCTGGGTGTCAGCAGGTATACCTAAGAGTGTCAGTGTGCTGGGGTGTCTGGGGTGTACCTGGGAGTATCAGAGTTGTACCTGGGAGTGTCAGAGGTGTACATGGGAGTGCCAGAGGTGTGCCTGGGGTGTCAGTGGTGTGCCTGGGGTGTCAGAGGTGTGCCTGGGGGTGTCTGAGGGTGTGCCTGGGGAGTGTATGAGGTGTGCCTGGGAGTGTCAAGGTGTGCCTGGAGGTGTCTGTGAGGTGTGCCTGGGAGTGTCAAGGTGTACCTGGGGGTATGGGTGTGGGGAGTGTTAGAGGTGTACCTGGGAGTGTCAAGGTGTACCTGGGAGTGTCTGAGGTGTTCCTGGGAGTGTCAGAGGAGTACCAGGAGTGTCAGAGGTGTGCCTGGGAGTGTCAGGGGTGTTTACGTGAGTGTCAGCGGTGTGCCTGGGAGTGTCTGAGGTGTGCCTGGGAGTGTCAGAGGTGTACGGGGTGTTTGAGGGTGTGCCGAGTGTCTGGGGTGTGCCTGGCAGTGTCAAGGTGCACCTGGTATTGTCTGAGGTGTGCCTGGGGTGTCTGAGGTGTGCCTGGAGTGTTTGAGGTGTACCTGGGGAGTGTCTGAGGTCCGGGGTTCTGAGGTGTAACCTGGGGTTTCAGTGGTGTACCTGAGGAGTGTCGGAGGTGTGCCTGGGGTATCAGGTGTACCTGGGTGTCTGGGGTGTATCTGGCAGTGTTAGCGGTGTACCTGGGAGTGTCAGTGGTGTACTTGGGAGTGTCAGATGTACCTGGGGTATCAGAGGGGTGTAGCTGGGAGTGTCTGAGGTGTGCCTGGGAGTGTCAGGGGTGTATCTTGGGTGCCGGAGGTGTACCTGGGAGTGTCAGGTGTGCCTGGGAGTGTCAGAGGTGTACCTGGGAGTGTCAGAGGTGTACCTGAGAGTGTCAGGGGTGTACCTGGGAGTGTCGGTGGTGTACCTGGGAGTGTCAGATGTATAACTGGGAGTATCAGAGGTGTGCCTGGGAGTGTCTGAGGTGTGCCTGAGGTGTCCAGATGTGTGCGAGTGCCGGGTGTGCCTGGGAGTGTCGGAGTGTGCCTGCGAGTGTGGGTGCAGCTGGGGTGTCAGAGGTGTACCTGAGAATGTCAGGGTTGTACCGGGAGTGTCGGTGGTGTACCTGGGGAGTGTCGGGTTCCTGGGAGTGTCGGAGGTGTGCCTGGGAGTGTCCGAGGTGTGCCTGGGAGTGTGGAGTGGCACCTGGGAGTGTCAAGGTGTACCTGGGAGTGTCAGAGATGTACCAGGGAGTGTCAGTGGAGTGCCTGGGAGTGTCATTGGTGTGCCTGGGAGCGTCAGTGGTGTACCTCAGGTGTCAGAGGTGTACCTGGGAGTGTCAGAGGTGTGCCTGGGGAGTGTCAGGGTGTGCCTGGGGTGTCAGAGGTGTACCTGGGAGTGTCTGAGGTGTACCAGGGAGTGTCAGAGAGGTGTGCCTGGGAGTGTCAGAGGTGTACCTGGCAGTGTCAGAGGTGCACCTGGTGTGTCTGGTGTGCCTGGGAGTGTCTGAGGGTATGCCTGGGAGTGTCTGAGGTGTGCCTGGGGTGTCTGGGGTGTGCATGGGGGTGTCTGAGGTGTGACATGGGAGTGTCAGTGGTGTACCTGAGAGTGTCGGAGGTGTGCCAGGAGTATCGAAGGTGTACCTGGGAGTGTCCAGGGGTGTCTGGCAGTGTCAGCGGTGTGCCTGGGAGTGTCAGTGGTGTACCTGGGAGTGTCAGATGTATACCTGGGAGTATCAGAGGTGTGCCTGGGGTGTCTGAGGTGTACCTGGGAGTGTCAGAGGTGTACCTGGGAGTGCAGAGGTGTGCCTGGGAGTGTCGGAGGTGTACCTGGGAGTGTCAGAGGTGTACCTTGGAGTGTCAGTGAGGTGTGCCTGAGGTGTCAGGGGTGTACCTGGGAGTGTCAGAGGTGTACCTGGGGTGTCAGAGGTGTACCTGGGGTGCAGGAGGGTGTGCCTGGGGAGTGTCTGAGGGTGCCTGGGGTGTCAGAGGTTACCTGGGGAGTGTCGAGGTGTGACCTGGGGTGTCAGAGGTGTGCCTGGGAGTGTCCAGGAGTGTACCTAAGTGTCAGGTGTACCTGGGAGTGTCAGAGGTGTACCTGGGAGTGTCAGAATGTACCTGGGAGTGTCAGAGGTGTACCTGGGAGTGTCAAGGTGTACCTGGGAGTGTCAGGGGGTGTGCCTGGGGTGTCAGGGGTGTACCTGGGAGTGTCAGTGGTATGCCCTAACAGTGTCAGAGGTGTAGCTGGGAGTGTCTGAGGTGTCCTGGTAGTGTCAGGGTTGTGCCGGAGTGCCAGAGGTGTACTGGGAGTGCCAGAGGGTGTACCTGGGAGTGTCAGTGGTGTGCCTGGGGTGTCCAGGGGTGTGCCTGGGAGTGTCTGAGGTGTACCTGGGGTGTCAGGGGTGTGCCTGGGGTGTCAGGGGTGTACCTGGGGTGTCAGGGGTGTACCTGGGAGTGTCAGCGTATGCCCAAGAGTGTCAGAGGTGTGCCTGGGGTGTCTGAGGTGTGCCTGGGGTGTCAGAGTTGTACCTGGGAGTGTCAGAGGTGTGCATGGGGTGCCAGAGGTGTGCCTGGGGTGTCAGTGGTGTGCCTGGGGTGTCAGAGGTGTGCCTGGGGTGTCTGAGGTGTGCCTGGGGAGTGTATGAGGTGTGCCTGGGTGTCAAGGTGTGCCTGGAAGTGTCTGGTGCCTGGGGAGTGTCAAGGGGCCTGAAGGGTGTCAGTGGTGTGCTGGGAGTGTTAGAGGTGTGCAGGTGTCAGAGGTGTACCTGGGGTGTGAGGTGTTCCTGGGAGTGTGGAGGGTACCAGGGGGAGTGTCAGAGGTGTGCCTGGGGTGTCGGTGTGTACGTGAGTGTCAGCGGTGTGCCTGGGAGTGTCTGAGGGTGTGCCCTGGGGTGTCAGAGGTGTGCCTGGGGAGTGTTTGAGGTGTGCCTGGAGTGTCTGGGGTGTGCCTGGCAGTGTCAGAGGTGCACCTGGAGTGTCTGAGGGTGTGCCTGGGAGTGTCTGGGGTGTGCCTGGGAGTGTTTGAGGGTGTACCTGGGGAGTGTCTGAGGGGTGCCTGGGGTGTCTGAGGTGTAACCTGGGAGTGTCAGTGGTGTACCTGGAGTGTCGGAGGTGTGCCTGGGGTATCGGAGGTGTGCCTGGGGTGTCTGGTGTGTCTGGCAGTGTTAGCGGTGTCTGGGAGTGTCAGTGGTGTGCTTGCAGGTGTCAGATGTATGCCTGGGGTATCAGAGGTGTGGCTCGGGGTGTCTGAGGGTGTGCCTGGGGTGTCAGAGGTGTGCCTGGGGTGCCGGAGGTGTGCCTGGGGTCTGAGGTGTGCCTGGGGTGTCAGAGGTGTGCGAGTGTCAGAGGTGTGCCTGAGTGTCAGGGTGTGCCTGGGGTGTCGGTGGTGTGCCTGGGAGTGTCAGATGTATAACTGGGAGTATCAGAGGGTGTACCTGGGAGTGTCTGAGGTGTGCCTGGTGTCAGATGTGTCCTGGAGTGCCGGAGGGTGTACCTGGGGTGTCAGAGTGTGCCTGCAGTGTCAGAGGGTGCACTGGGAGTGTCAGGGGTGTGCCTGAGAATGTCAGGGTTGTACCTGGGAGTGTCCCAGGTGGTTACCTGGGAGTGTCTGGAGGTGTTCCTGGGGTGTCAGAGGTGTGCCTGGGGTGTCAGAGGTGTGCCTGGGAGTGTCGGAGGTGTGCCTGGGGTGTCTGAGGTGTGCCTGGGAGTGTTAGAGATGTACCAGGAGTGTCAGTGGTGTACCTGGGGTGTCATGTGGTGTGCCTGGGAGCGTCAGTGGTGTACCTCAGGTGTCAGAGGTGTGCCTGGGAGTGTCAGGGTGTCTGGGAGTGTCAGAGGTGTGCCTGGGAGTGTCAGAGGTGTGCCTGGGGAGTGTCTGAGGTGTGCCAGGGGAGTGTCAGAGGTGTGCCTGGGAGTGTCAGAGGTGTGCCTGGCAGTGTCAGAGGTGCACCTGGTAGTGTCTGAGGTGTGCCTGGGGTGTCTGAGGTATGGGGAGTGTCTGAGGTGTGCCTGGGGAGTGTCTGAGGTGTACATGGGGTGTCTGGGGTTAACATGGGAGTGTCAGTGGTGTGCCTGGAGAGTGTCGGAGGTGTGCCTGGGAGTATCGAGAAGGTGTACCTGGGAGTGTCTGAGGTGTCTGGCAGTGTCAGCGGTGTACCTGGGAGTGTCAGTGGTGTACCTGGGGTGTCAGATGTATGCCTGGGAGTATCAGAGGTGTACCGGGAGTGTCTGAGGGCCTGGGGGTGTCAGAGGTGTACCTGGGAGTGCCGAAGGTGTACCTGGGAGTGTCGGAGGTGTGCCTGGGAGTGTCAGAGGTGTAGCCTGAGTGTCAGTGGTGTACCTGAGTGTCAGGGTGTGCACCAGGGTGTCGGTGGTGTGCCTGGGAGTGTCAGAGGTGTTCCTGGGAGTGTCGGAGGTGTACCTGGGAGTGTCGGAGGTGTACCTGGGGTGTCAGAGGTGTGCCGGGAGAGTCAGAAGTGTACCTGTGAGTGTCAGGGGGTGTGCCTGGGAGTGTCGGAGGTGTGCCTGGGAGTGTCTGAGGGTGCCTAGGGTGTCAGAGATGTACCACGGGTGTGGTGGAGTACCTGGGAGTGTCATTGGTGTGCCTGGGAGCGTCAGTGGTGTGCCTGGGAGTGTCAGAGGTGTACCTGGGAGTGTCAGGGTGTACCTGGGAGTGTCAGAGGTGGCACCAGGAGTGTCAGGGGTGTACCTGGGAGTGTCAGCGGTATACCTGGCAGTGTCAAGTGTAGCTGGGGAGTGTCTGATGTGTACCTGGTAGTGTCAGAGTTGTACCTGGGGTGTCAGAGGTGTGCCTGGGGTGCCAGAGGTGTGCCTGGGGAGTGTCAGTGGTGTACCTGTGAGTGTCAGAGGTGTACCTGGGGAGTGTCAGAGGTGTACCTGGGGTGTCAGGGGTGTGCCTGGGGTGTCAGCGGTATGCCTAGCAGTGTCAGAGGGTGGCTGGGGTGTCTGTGGCTGAGGGGTGTCATTGGTTTACTTGGGAGTGTTAGAGGGTGTACCTGGGAGTATCAGTGGTGTACCTGGGAGTGTCTGAGGTGTTCTAGGAGTGTCAGAGGAGTACCAGGAGTGTCAAAGGTGTACCTGGGAGTGTCAGGGGTGTGTACGTGAGAGTGTCAGCAATTGCTGCCTGGGAGTGTCTGAGGTGTACCTGGGTGTCAGAGATGTACCAGGGGAGTGTCAGTGGAGTACCTGGGGAGTGTCATTGGTGTACCCTGGGGGCGTCATTGGTGTACCTGGGAGTGTCAGAGGTGTGCCTGGGGAGTGTGTCAAGGGTGTACCTGGGAGTGTCAGAGGTGTGCCTGGGGAGTGTCAGGGGGTGTGCCTGGGGTGTCAGCGGTATACTAACAGTGTCAGAGGGAGTAGCTGGGGGAGTGTCTAATGTGTGCCTGGTGGTATCCAGAGTTGTACCTGGGAGTGTCAGAGGTGTACCTGGGAGTGCAGAGGTGTGTACCTGGGGTGTCAGTGGTGTACCTGGGAGTGTCAGAGGTGTACCTGGGGAGTGTGGGTGTACCTGGGGTGTCAGGGGTGTGCCTGGGAGTGTCAGGGAGGTGTGCCTGGGAGGTGTCACAGGGGGTGTACCTGGGGTGTCAGCTTGGTATACCTAGGTGTCCAGAGGTGTGCCTGGGAGTGTCTGAGGTGGCAGACCTGGGGAGTGTCAGGTTGTACCTGGGGAATAATAAAGAGGTGTACCTGGGAGTGCCAGAGGTGTACCTGGGGAGTGTCAGTGGTGTACCTGGGGAGTGTCAGAGGGTGTGCCTGGGAGTGTCTGAGGTGGCCTGGGGAGTGTATGAGGTGTACCTGGGAGTGTCAAGGTGTACCTGGAAGTGTCTGAGGTGTGCCTGGGAGTGTCAAAGGTGTAGCTGAGGTGTCATTGGTGTGCTTGGGGTGTTAGAGGTGTACCTGGGGTGTCAGTGGTGTGCCTGGGAGTGTCTGGAGTGTTCCTGGGGGTGTCAGAGGGTACCAGGGGTGTCAGGAATGTGCCTGGGAGTGTCAGGGGTGTGTACGGCGTGAGTGTCAGCGGTGTACCTGGGGTGTCAGAGGGTTTACCTGGGAGTGTCCAGAGGTGTACCTGGGAGTTTCAAGGGTGCACCTGGGGTGTAGAGGTGTACCTAGGAGTGTCTGAGGTGTTCCTGAGATTGTCTGAAGTGTACCTGGCAGTGTCTGAGGTGTTCCTGGCAGTGTCTGGGGTGTGCATGGCAGTGTCAGAGGTGCCTGGTGGGGTGTCCTGAGGTGTGCCTGGGAGTATTTGGGGTGTGTGCCTGGGGAGTGTCTGGGGTGTGCTGGGGTGTCTGGGGGTGTGCCTGGGGTGTCTGAGGTGTAACCTGGGAGTGTCAGTGGGTGGCAGCTCCAGAGTATCGGAGGTGTACCTGGCAGTATCGGAGGTGGCTGGGTGTCTGAGGTGTACCTGGGAGTGTCAGGGGGTGGCTGGGGAGTGTCAGGTGTACCTGGGAGTGTCTGAGGTGTACAGGGGTGTCGAAGATGTACCAGGTAGTGTCGGTGGGTACCTGGGGAGTGTCATTGGTGTACCTGGGGCGTCAGTGGTGTACGTGGTAGTGTCAGAGGTGTACCTGGGAGTGTCAGAGGTGTTGCCTGGGAGTGTCTCAGGTGTGCAGGGGAGTGCCAGAGGTGTGCCTGGGGCTAACCAGAGGTGTACCTGGGGTGTGTCAGACCTGTGCCTGGGAGTGCAGAGGGTGTGCCTGGGAGTGTCAGTGGTGTGCCTGGGAGTGTCAGAGGTGTGCCTGGGGTGTTCAAGGTGTACCTGGAGGTGTCTGGGGTGGCCTGGGTGTCAAGGTGTACCTGAGGTGTCGTGGTGTGCCTGGGGAGTGTCAGGGTGTACCTGGGAGTGTCAGTGGTGTACCTGGGAGTGTCTGAGATGTTCCTGGGAGTGTCAGAGGAGTGCCAGGGGAGTGTCAGGGGGTGTGGGAGTGTCAGAGTGTGTAGAGTGGGAGTGTCAGCGGTGTACCTGGGAGTGTCTGAGGTATGCCTAGGAGTGTGGGGGTGTGCACAAGTGTCAGAGGTGTGGGGAGTGTTTCATGGTGTACCCTATTAGTGTCTGGGGTGTTCTGCATAGAGAAGGATTGTGTCTGGTTGTGCCTGGCAGTGTCTGAGAGTGTTCCTGGTAGTGTCTGAGGTGTACCTGGCAGTGTCCAAGAGATGTACAGGGGGTGTCCAGTGGGAGTACCTGGGAGTGTCATTGGTGTGCCTGGGAGCGTCAGTGGTGTGCCACACCAGGAGTGTCAAGAGGTGTACCTGGGAGTGTCAAGGGTGTACCTGGGAGTGTCAGTGTGCCTGGGAGTGTCAGGGGGTGCCTGGGAGTGTCCATGGGCGCACCTAACAGTGTCAGAGGTGTAGCTGGGAGTGTCTGATGTGTGTACCTGGTAAAGTGTCAGAGTTGTACAGGAGTGTCAGAGGTGTGTACCTGGGGAGTGGGGAGGTGTGCCTGGAAGTGTCAGTGGTGTGCCTGGGAGTGTCAGAGGTGTACCTGGGGAGTCTGGTGTGCCTGGGGAGTGTCCAGGGGTGTACCTGGGAGTGTCAAAGTGTACCTGGGAGTGTCAAGGGGTGTACCTGGGAGTGTCAACAGTATACCCTAAAGTGTCAGAGTGCCTGGGTGTCTGGGGTGTACCTGGGTATCAGGGGCCATGCCTGGGGAGTCAACCGAGGTGTACCTGGGTGCCAGAGGTGTACCTGGGAGTGTCAGTGGTGTACCTGGGGAGTGTCAGAGTGTACCTGGGAGTGTCTGAGGGTGTACCTGGGGTGTGTGGGGTGTACTGGGGGTGTCAAGGTGTACCTGGAAGTGTCCTGAGGCCTGGGGAGTGTCAAAAGATGTAGCTGAGGGTGTCATTGGTGTACTTGGAGTGTTAGGGGTGTACCTGGGAGTGTCAGTGGTGTACTAGGAGTGTCTGAGGTGTTCCTAGGGTGTCAGAGGTACCAGGGAGTGTCAGGGGTGTGTGCCTAGAGTGTCAAGGTGTGTACGTGAGAGTGTCCAGCGAGACCCAATGCCTGGGGTGTGGTGTACCTGGGAGTGTCAGAGGTGTACCCTGGGAGTTTCAAGGTGGCTGCCTGGAAGTGTCAGAAGTGTACCTAGGGTGTCTGAGGTGTTCACCAGAGATTGTCTGCAAGTGTATCTGGCAGTGTCTGAGGGTGTTCCTGGCAGTGTCTGAGGTGTACCTGGCAGTGTCAGAGGTGCACCTGGTAGTGTCTGGTGTGCCTGGGGAATTTATCTGAGGTGTGCCTGGGAGTGTCTGGGAGGTGTACCTGGGGTGTCAAGGTGTACGTGGAAGTGTCTGAGGTGTGCCTGGGGTGTCAAAGGTGTAGCTGGGGGTGTCGTGTGTGCTTAGAGTGTTAGAGGTGTACCTGGGGAGTGTCAGTGGTGTGCCTGGGAGTGTCTGAGGTGTTCCTGGGGAGTGTCCAGAGGAGTACCAGGGAGTGTCCAAGAAGGTGTACCTGGGAGTGTCAGAGATGTGTACGTGAAGTGTCAGCCCAGTTAATGCCTGGGAGTGTCAGAGGGTTTTGCAAGTGTCAGAGGTGTACCTGGGGTTTCAAGGTGTGCCTGGGAGTGTAGAGGTGTGCCTAGGGTGTCTGAGGTGTTCTGAGTTGTCTGAAGTGTACCTGGCAGTGTCTGGGGTGTTCCCTGGCAGGTATCTGAGGTGTACATGGTGTCAGAGTGCACCTGGTAGTGTCTGGTGTACCTGGGGGTATCTGAGGTGTGCCTGGGGTGTCTGGGGTGTGCCTGGGGTGTCTGAGGTGTGCCTGGGGTGTCTGGAGGTGTAACCTGGGGTGTCAGTGGTGTGGCTGAGGTATCGGAGGTGTACCTGGCATTATCAGAGGTGCACTGGTGATATCTGAGGTGTACCTGGGGTATGAGGTGTACCTGGGGTGTCTGAGGGCTGCACAGGTGTGCGGTGTGCCTGGAAGTGTGTCTGAGGTGTAACCTGGGGAGTGTCAGTGAATTGTAGCTGTGAGTATCGGAGGTGTACCTGGCAGAGGTATAGGAGGTGTACACTAGGTGTCAGAGATGTGCCAGGAAGTGTCGGTGGTGCCTGGGGTGTCATTGGTGTACCTGGGAGCGTCAGTGGTGTGCGTGTGGTATCCAGAGGGGTGTACCTGGGAGTGAGGTGTGCCTGGAGTGTCTCAGGTGTGTACTGGGGTGTCAGAGAGGTGTGTACCAAGGTGTCAGAGGTGTGCCTGCAGTGTCAGATGTGTGCCTGGGTGCAGGGGTGTACCTGGGGTGTCAGTGGTGTGCCTGGAAGTGTCAGAGGGTGTACCTGGGGAGTGTCAAGGTGTGCCTGGGTGTGTCTGGGGTGTGCCTGGGGTGTCAAAGGTGTGCAGGGAGGTGTCATTGGTGTGCCTGGGAGATTGTCCAGAGGTGTACCTGGGGAGTGTCAGTGGGGCTGTGCACGGGGTGTCTGGGAATGTTCTGGGAGTGTGGAGTGCCAGGGGAATGTCAGGTGGCCTGGGGTGTCAGAGTGTGTGTAGAGTGGAGTGTCAGCGTGTGCCTGGGGAGTGTCTGAGGTATACCTGGGGAGTGTCAGAGAGGTTGCCTGCAGTGTCAGAGTGTACCTGGGTGTGTTTCATGGTGGCACCTAGTAGTGTCTGAGATGTTCCTGGGGTGTCTGGGAGGTGTACCTGGCAGTGTCTGAGGTGTTCCTGGTGGTGTCTGGTGTACCTGTGATGTCAAGAGATGTACCAGGAGTGTCAGTGGAGTACCTGGGGTGTCGTGCAGTGCCCTGGGGCATTAGTGTGTGCCTGGGAGTCCAGAGGTGTGCCTGGGGTGTCAAGGGTGTGCCTGGGAGTGTCAGAGGGTGTGCCTGGGGTGTCAGGGGGTGTACCTGGGGTGTCGGCGGTATGCCTAACAGTGTGTGGGGTGTGGCTGGGAGTGTCTGATGTGTACCTGGTAGTGTGTCCAGAGTTGTACCTGGGGAGTGTCGGTGTACCTGGGAGTGCCAGGGTGTGCCTGGGTGTCCAGTGGTGTACCTGGGGTGTCAGAGGTGTGCCTGGGGAGTGTCTGAGGTGTGCCTGGGGAGTGTCAGGGGTGTGCCTGGGGTGTCAAGGTGTGCCTGCAGTGTCAGGGGTGTACCTGGGGCTCAGCAGGCCTTCTAAGAGTGTCAGAGGTGTACCTAGAGTGTCTGAGGTGTACCTGGGACTGTCAGGATTGTACCTGGGAGTGTCAGAGGTGTACCTGGGAGTGCAGAGGTGTGCCCGCAGGGGTGTGCAGTGGTGTGCCTGGGAGTGTCAGGGGTGTGCCTGGGGGTGTCTGGGGTGTGCCTGGGGTGTGGGGTGTACCTGGGGAGTGTCAAAGGTTATTGCCTGGAGTGTCTGAGGGTGTACCTGGGGAGTGTCAAAGATGTAGCTGAGGGTGTCATTGGTGTACTCGGGAGTGTTAGAGGTGTGCCTGGGAGTGTCAGTGGTGTGCCTGGGAGTGTCTGGGGGTGTTTCTGGGGAGTGTCAGAGGTACCAGGGGAGTGTCAGAGGGTGTGCCTGGGAATTAAGTAGGGTGTGTGCACGTGAGGTGTCAGCGGTGTGCCTGGGAGTGTCCTGAGAGTGTACCTGGGAGTGTGAGAGGTGTACCTGGGGTTCAAGGTGTGCCTGGGTGTCAAGTGTGCCTGGAGTGTCTGAGGTGTTCCTGAGATTGTCTGGGGTGTGTCTGGCAGTGTCTGAGGTGTTCTGGCAGTGTCTGGGGTGTACACTGGCAGTGTGTCAGAGGTGCACCTGGTAGTGTCAAGGTGTACCTGGGAGTATCTGAGGTGTGCCTGGGGAGTGTCTGAGGTGTGCCTGGTGTCAAAGGCACCTGGAAGTGTCTGAGGTGTGCCTGGGGTGTCAAGGTGTGCCCTGGGAGTGTCAGT
>NW_024751465.1:0-2500 GCF_018991925.1 Homarus americanus
AGTTCACGTTCGACATCACATGTTCAATTGATTTATGTGTTTTGTTTGTGAAAAATTGCAGAAATAATTTATGTAATATTTATGTATACAGTATACCTGTACAGTATATGTAAAATGTAAAATTTTAAATAAGAGAAAAACAAAATACATAGCGTTTTAGACCCGCGCGCTCTGTTTACTCCACACTTTGTTTGAAACACGTGAAGTTTTTAAGTGTCCTCAGTGAATTCTGATTACTGTTTCTCCAATTTTGTGACTATGGAAAGGAAGAATATCTCTGGGAAGCACTCTGGTGATCGCATTTCCGGTGGTGATCGTAAAAGAAAGGCTATAACACTTGAAGAAAAGCTTGATGTTTCATGACTCCTCAGCCTCAACATCACCCTTCTCCCCCATCAAGTTATATTCATATTTTTTCAAGGTAAAGTGTAACATTTACTGTATGATTTCATTATTAGATATGAATGTAACATTTATTTAGACTGTGCTATCCTTTGTGTTAGGCTAACTACGAAATTTTTTTTCGATTTGGAGTAATCTGCACCTAACCCTATTTTCTCCATAAGCCGTTATTTCTATTACACGAATTTCTATAACACGATGTTTTACAAGAACACTACTATCGCGTTATAGCAGAACTACCTGTACTTTAAACCAATTACAGCTAGCAGCAGAGGGAGGTAGGGATGCATGGCCAATCACAGTCCAATACGTCATATGACGTCAGTGATAACGCAACAGAGACATGCACTGTGCACCCTTACCGCGCGGCTTGGCCAGGCGGAGGCAGAGGAGGGAGGAGGCGGGAGCAGGCGGGAGCAGGCGGGAGCAGGCGGGAGCAGGCGGGAGCAGGCAGGTGGGGCGAATCTAAAAATAGCGACGAGCCGGACACTTTCCGCGTAAAGGGGTACACTCACCGCGGAATGTGAGCATCCTGGGTTCCGGCTGGGCACTGCGTAAACGTGGAAACGCGAAATGTGGGACCGCGTAAAGTGAGGGTTGACCGTATTACAGTATTTTAACCGGAACTATTAAAAGAACGAGTAACATATCTTGAACATTGGAAGGTTATGTAAAGTTTTTTTTTTTCATGTAGTTTATCCCAATTTACATTGAAATACATTACGTTTCAGCAAAACTACTATTTATTTCTGAGAATATGGAAATGTATTATTGTTGCTGAAATGATGTTTGTATTACACTGGAAACTGACGAAAGCAATGACTTTCGCTTTCTTTCGTTCAAAAGATGTTACCGTAATCGCTTTTCTAATGGTTTTCAGTTAAAAACTGTTTTATTTCAATAATATTGTATCCTAATTCACTTGTGATGCAAAAGTTTTGAAGTGAAAACCATTCGAAAAGCGATTACAGTAACATCTTTTGAACGAAAGAAAGCGAATCATTGCTTTCGTCATGATTTTATCCCACTTTCCACAAATCCGTACGTCATTTCAGCAAAATCTTACATTTCCGTGAATGTATTAAATCAAGCACAGTATGAATAGAATATCATTGTAATATAATAGTATTTTAACCGAAAACTATTAGAAAACGAGTAACATCTCTTGAACATCGTAATGTTAGGTAAAGTCTTTTGTTTTCGTCATGTATTTCAACCTAATTTACATTGAAATACATTACTTTTCAGCAAAACTACTATTTATTTCTGAGAATATATTCACTGAGGCGTAGTTTAGGTAAAATATACATGTGCTGTAACAGTTTTTTAACAGAAAACGATTTGAAAAGCACGTACCCTCTTGCCCTGTTCAAGGAGAAGACTGGGAGGAGGTGTTTGGTGCTGAAGACGATGACAAGGAAAATGATTTTGATGAATTTTCATGAAAATGTTCAGAAATAAGGTATCGTAGTATTTATTCAAGTGAATTAGGATAGAATATTATTGTAATACTGTACAACATTTTTTAACTGAAAACCATTCGAAAAGCGATTACGGTAAAATCTTTAGAACAATGTGTAGTGGATTTCTCCCCTACAAACGCTGTTTGTCGCTGCGTAGCCGACCCCGCGAATTCCCCCGTGTATGCCTAGTGGTCTGGGTCAACCAGCGCCGCCCACGGAGCGGGGGTCAACTACTAAGCCACGCCAACCCCCGCTATTTAAGACCTGACCTCGTGGTGATCTCTCAGTCGTCAGTCACTCTCTAACCCTCTCTCTCACCATGAACGGTTACGAGTTTGATAATGTGGCGCGGATACGCCGACCTGCCCCAAGAAACTAAACCTCCTAGTTATCCAGAAGTTCTTTGAAAGTAATGGGATCGTGGGGGTCACCAAGGTGGAACGTCTAAAGCTCCATGGTGACATCAAGATCACCTTCGCCGAGAAGGGCATGCCCGTACAGCTCGCGTAGATCCCAGACATCAACGGCATTCCATTTAAAATGGTTGCCTACATGTGGGACAACCTGAAGCTGGGAGTAATCTCCCACGCTGAAATTGGCCACATGGACCAAGCAGAGCTGAGTGAGCTCCTCAA
>NW_024751465.1:7500-21867 GCF_018991925.1 Homarus americanus
CCCCTCTTATTGATGAGTTTGACACAAATAGACAAGTGCAAACAGGCACTAGTCGATCCATAGGTTACCATGATGAGATGTATCAAGTGAAACATGTATATGGAGCAAGTAACAAGATCACTAGATTGCAAGATGTTGTAACCGCTAGATTAAGGTTAGGATATAAGTACCTTTGGCAATATGTTCCTCAAGCAGATGTAAGCAAAACTAAATGTAAAGTGTGTGGCCATACATATGGCCACACACTTGAACACTACGTCCTCGACTGTGTGAAGATAGAACCTTTTAGGGACAGGTCCAAGCACACTGTGTGTGAAATGGCACAACACTTCATCTCTAATGGCAAGATAGCCGACATATTAAGATTGTATCCACTTTTTTGCACTTAATAACTATATCAATTCTCATGTACAGAACCAAATACGCAATGTGCTTGAATACCTCCCACGTAAATGTGAATAACAAAGTGTGAGGCCAGACATACTGCCTCACACGCCTGTACTCACGCATTTGTGAATAAGTTACCCTTTATGTATAGAACTAAACAAATAATGTAAATGAAATAATGTGTAACATTCAGTGCCATAATATCCTGACAACGGGGGTTAATTATTATGACCCTTTGTAAACTCTACTCTGTAATCCTTTTGCGCTACCGCTCACAGGATGAGTGTGGGGTGCACAATAAAGTAGCCGCTGCAAGCGGCAAAATCAAAATCAATCTTCCTCCACTTCCTCCTTCTTCTTCTTTTGTAATGTACTCTTTCATTTCTTGATATTCCTCCCTCTCTTTACCCTCTCCTGTTCCTTCTCCCACCCCTCCTCCTCCCCACCCTCCTCTTCCCCCTCCTCTGACAACCCCACCCCCGCCTCCTCCCCACCCTCCTCTTTCCCCTCCCATGACACCACTACATTCCTCCTACTCCCCATTCTCCTCTTCCCCTCCTCCTCCCTCTCTTCTTACCTCTTCCTCTTGCACCCCCCTCCTCTGACACCCCTCTTCCCCTCCTCTTGTCTTTACTAATTATCTTTTCATCATAGTGATTTATGGTCTTATTAGCCGAGGCAAGAATTAGTATTTTCTCTCCGTTATTATTGTTTACCGTCTCTAGATACCACTGATGCATATAATTCTTTGTGTCTGTCTGTCTTTCTACCTTTCCATTTATCTGTTTATTATTTATTTTTGGAACTGTATTTGTCTATCCCACTGAAAAGTTCTCGCGTACAGTATACCTGCCTGACTGAGCCCGGACACCAATAGTTAAAAATTACGTGACCTCATTGATGGCCTTATGGACCTTAAGTCTCCACAAGTCACTGTTGTCTTAACTCTCATAATCAACAATTAGTGGGAAGCCTCTGAGGGCCGTGAACTGTACTCTGGTTAAGGACTTCGTACACTTACTCTGCTTCTCCGATTGTTAACTTGATATTGCTGAAAACTTTAATGAGCTTTTGAAATGGTCAAATATTTCGTTATTTAATCATCATGTGATATTTGCTGGCGGTCAATCTTAAAAAAGCTCCACCAAAACGTAAAATGATCCTGATTCCCTGTAAACATGTTTTGCAATTTTGGATGGTGGTGGGTGGTGAGTGGTGGGTGGTGGGTGGTGGTGGTTAGTGATGGGTGGGAGGGTAGGTTGTGTTGAATAATAGGGGATGGGTGGTGGCGATGGAGTAAACTTGTTAGTTAGTGGTAATAATAGAATTTATTGCAAATATAATCATTAATATACACATTATTGTAAATGTGTTAAAAAAAATCTATCCAACTCTATTTCTTTACACAATATGTTAACACATACAGTACACATATCTAAATTGACCACCATTACCAATTAATAGTCCAAAGTCAAATTAACATACACATTAATTATTACCTCTGGGATAAAAACCCATTTAGATCTAGATTTAATAAAGCTGTATTAGTTGTTTTGGGCCAAAATAAGTGAACGATATTATGAGGTCAAACATTATGGCCAGAGAGGAAAGTTTTTAACAAGAGCGATCCCATTAATGCTCTTTCAGATAAATGAATAAATATCCTTTTGGCGGAGGTAATTCAGATAGGCATTATTGATCAGCATAATGACGATACAAGTCTTTCATATTGTTTTTTTTTATTGTTTAATTTGGGCAAAATATTAATTTGTTATAATCATCGAGACTTCATCGAGGTTAATTTTTGTCTGTGTATAGTCATTACAGGTTGTTTGTGTACAGAACATCCTTGTAAGACAACACTCCACCATTGATGTGTTTAAGGTAAAGCTGTGAGTCCAGGCCAGATATGAGTGTTATTTCCCTCTAAGGCAAACGAGTATATCCTTTTTATTTATTTTTTTGTTCACGAATTAAGGTTATCGTTTAGTTGGCTTTTATATTTATCTAAGTTTTCTGTTTCATTGTGGCTGTTTATTATGAAGAAGATTTGAGTAATTAGCTTATGTTTTATTTATTCCGTGTCACTTTTATTATTCATTGTTTATCATATTTGTGAAGTTATTTTTTTATTGTAAAAGGAATGATATAGAGTAATTAATTTTAAGTTTGTTTGATCAGGAGATAAGATACCGATGTCGGCTGTTCCACAAGGCATGTAGTGTGATGCCTAACTTTTTGTTAAAGAATTGTCTGGATATAGATGATGATTCAAGTTACTTCTGAGGGTTATGTATATAAAAGTAAGTGCTTTACCGTCTAGGCACTTACTTCCAGGCGAGTAAAGTAGTAAAAAGTCAGAGTTGTTAGTAACAACCAATGAGAAAAAGAGTTCTGAAGTGTACAGTGCCTTTTGAAGGAGTTAGAAACCTTAGAGCTGGTATGAAGATATTGTGCTCAACGTACGCTTTTCAGGCTCCAACAAATATCATACATTCATTATTGTTCCTCTCTGAAAGAAAGTGATAGTTCCCTCCCCATGGATAATTGGTGTAATCATATGATCAGCTCGCATCCAACGTTTCACTACTGGTCCACTGTTTTACACCTGGAACTCCTGTTGCTGCTTTAGGTCAGGGCACTTCGGGAAGGAAATTTCCCTCTGTATAATGAAGTTCTTAATACCATGGCCCCGTGGTTCTTTGCACTGGATAATACACATTACTCAAGATGGCTACCAGTGAACAAAGGGTCATAACTTTACTACACCATGCATACCCAACCAAAGCAGAAAAATTCAACCACGGGAATTTTGTCGTAAGCAAAACCTAGAATAGATTTTCTAAGAATCCCACAAATCATCAAGCTCATGAACAAAACATCGCCTCAGTCAAAGGAGAAGGAGCTGTTGGTCTTGCAGAAAATCATGCTGCCCTTCGTAGGTGGACAGTGGGTGGGCCAGGGGTAGCATGACTTACCCAAGAACTTGAATCGGCACTGGACGTTGAAACTACTTGCATCCTGGGAGAGAAGACCATTCAGAACACCATGAACAGAAGAAAAGTCAACGGTCAGCAATTATCACAGATGTGCAATCTCATACTCAAATTGTGAAGAACCCCTTCTTGTGAGCTCAGTGCTGATATCATTAATCTCTATAACAAAGTTGTTGCAGATAAGTTATTCAAAAGGACAGTAACTACAGCACACTGGCAATTTTCTGTACCAGTCCTTCGTCAAAGAAAGGCTTGGTGAACGCTCTGTGCCTCTATCTGATTCCTTCAAGAGAAATAGATTACCTCTGATGTCTTGCCCATTAAAGAAGTCAACATCAAAGTCACGCATGCAAATTGCCAGTCTCAATAGTGACTATAATCTCTTTTCAAGACTTTACATTGCATACTAGAAACGAGATGGCAATTGAGAAGATGTGTCCATGTACGAGAATCAGCCATGTCCACCTTCATTATCTCATCAAGGAACCCTAAGACCATGTGCTAAAGCCGAATTGTTGCATTGCCTGAAATATTTGGACATGCCTACTGTAGAGTCTCCACTACTGATGCCATAATCGTCGATGGAGCTGCAATTGTGAATATGCTCAAACAAGTCCCCACTATAACATCTGGCACATATGCAGGTGAAGAGCTCTTACCATATATCCAGAGGCATCTACAACATGTTAACCAGAGACTGGACATCATGTGGGATGTTTACCAGAAGGATTCATTGAAGGCAGTCACACGAAAGAGGCGTGAAAGAGGTATAAAAAAAATATGGATTTCTTGGAAAATGACAAGAATTCCTCCGTCATGAGGCGAGCAAGACTAAAGTTTTTATGTTGTTGGTAATGCGCAGTGTCACAACCGAGAGTGACAGCAAAATAATCACCACATATAAGGGAAGATTTCTGTGTTGTAAACCACTTGACACGTCAGATTCGCAGCCCAGCCTGCTTGAGGAAACCTACAATCAGTTGATTATGCCTATGTAGTGTGGATAGCAATTGGCGTACAGAAGCACTTCTGTTTCCTTGCATCATATAAAATAGCCACAGCTCCTAGGCCTGATAGTTTGCAGTGCCTTCCCTTCTTCCACAGTTTTGCAGGCTATGACACTGTCTCCTCTTTCAGTGGTATCTACAAGAAGACTGCTTGAAATGTTTGGCAAACTTATGATGATACAACGAATGTCATCAAATCTCTTTCAAACACCTGAGGACATTCAACTACAGATCTATCTATAATAGAACGATGCGTTGTGCTCGTGGACGACAGAACCAATGACCAGCTGACTGCTAATGGTGCCAGACAACAACTATTCACGAGGAAAGGCAGAGAAATTGCCAACTTCCCCCCAACCAAATCAGCATTGTTACAACATACCTGTAGGGCAGCATATCAAGGAGGCCATATCTGGGGTCAATGTTTCCTTCTTTCACGAAAACTATCTGAACCAAGCGACTGGGGATGAGTGAAGAACACAGAAGGACTTTGGGAACCTCTGTCCCAGGACCACCACCCTTCCTGAGGCTACAAAATCATGCCGTGAACTTCTTCATTGTGAGTGTATCAAGCGATGCTCAGGCTGCTCACATGTGCACAGCTCTGTGTATGTGCTCTGGACATTAGGAGAACGAATAAACTGCGCACCACAATGAAAACAGTTGCTGTGCATTAATTCTCTTCTATTGCTTTAGACCAATTTTATGGTTTCTTCAATATATAAATGTTGGAGAATCATTGATGATAAGAGCAGTCAATAATTTTATCATGAGTTAATTTGCCACGGTATGTGATCTTATCCCGTAAAATTGAGTAATATAGCTAAATAATGAAATAGTTCCCACTCAATTACCTATTTGTGTCGCTTAGTCCGGCTGATATTACATATTGGATATTTTGGATGCATACAGTTACCATTTTTTTCAGAAAAGCGGAGGCCATACTGAATTTGAGTAAAAAAGTAACGTTTGCGGTATATTTTGATGTGGCTCCATATCCATATTTGTTCTGTGTGTAATAAACTAACATTCTGCCAAATATAATGTTGTAAGACGATCTACACAATTTTTCGTATATCCTTTAAACTAATACATTGTAACCATTAACTAAGTTTATGCTGTACTCTCTCTCTCTCTCTCTCTCTCTAACTAGTTCCAGTTTTAATACCCGTGGTACCAATCTCTCCCTCCCTTCCAATTGTACATGCAGCATTAGTTAATGTCCCTGGGACGATTACCAATGTGTATCATTCCCTGTCTCGACACCCACCCACTCGCCCCCCCCCCCATGTCCTTACACACCCCTTCCTGTCCTTATACACACACCTTCCCTGTTCTATGCACACTCCCTCCTCTCCTATACACACACTCCCTCCTCTCCTATACACACACTCCTTCCTCTCCTATACACACACTCCCTCCTCTCCTATACACACACTCCCTCTTCCTCTATACACACACTCTCCCATACACACACCCTCCTCCTATACACACACCCTCCTCTCCCATACACACACCCTCTCTCCCCATACACACACCTCCCTCTCCTATACACACACCTCCTCTCCTATACACACCTCCTCTCCCATACACACACCCTCCTCCCATACACACTCTCCTCTTATTAACACCCTCCTCCTCCCATACACACACTCCTTTCCTCCCATACACACACTCCCTCCTCTCCCATACACACACCTCCCTCTCCATACACACACCTTCCCTCTCCCATACACACACTCTCTCCCTCTCCCATACACACACCCTCCCTCCCATACACACACCTTCCTCCTATACACACACCCTTCCCTCCCACACACACACACCCTCCCATACACACACTCCTCTCCCACACACACACCCTCCTCTCCTATACACACACCCTCCTTCCCATAAACACACCCCCTCCATACACACCCTCCCTCCTATGCACACACACTTCCTCCTATACACACACCTCCTCCTATACACACTTCCCTCCCTCTCCTTATAAACATACCCTCCTCTCCTATAAACACACCTCCTCTCCCATACACACACCCTCCTCCCCATACACACACCCCTCCTCTCCCATACACACCTCCTCCCATACACACACCCTCCCTCTCCCACACACACCCTCCCTCCCATACACACACCCTCCCCCATACACACACACTTCCTCCTCCCATACACACACCCTCCCTCCCCATACACACACCTTCCTCTCCATACACACACCCTCCTCTCCTATACACACACCCTCCTCCTATACACACACCTCTCTCCCACACACACCTCCTCCTCCCATACACACACCTCCTCTCTCCCACACACCCTTCCTCCCCACACACACCCTTCCTCTCCTATACACACACACTCCCTCCTCTCCTATACACACACTCCTTCCTCTCCTATACACACACTCCTTCCTCTCCTATACACACACTCCCTCCTCTCCTATACACACACTCCCTCCTCTTCTATACACATCAATTGCATTCCTTGTTCCCCCTCCCTTATAAACAGACGGTCTTGGTACAACCCCAAATCTAATTCAGTCGGCAGCTGTGCGTTTTTTTCTTACTCTCCCAATTCCACTAAAACTACAATCATAGATAACCCCACACACGAGCCTCACTACTTGAAAAAAAATGACGAATCGTTTTACTCTACACCTCAAATACATTCCATTCCCCTTTATATCCTTTACTACTGTTCTATCTATACCTAAACTATCCCAGGTTTATGCGTATTGCCTAGAGTCAGTAGTAAACAGAAATATAGATGAAGGAGTAAGTGAAATGTTGGGTGTGTTCTCCATAGAGATTTAGATATATCCTGTTAAATGTATTACTGTTTGAGTCTTTAAAATTGCCTTTAAAATACGTAACTTGTTTCACTCTTTTCTATAGTGTGTGTGGTATACTATTGTCTTATATAGCCCTTACATTGTATTCAAGGCTTAAAATTAATTCATTAATTGATGTCTTTCACAACTATCTTTCCATCTCGTCAATGGATAAGCCCCTCACCTCCCTCACACTTACGTATTATCTCACCCCTCATATAATCCCTTACCTCTCATATAGTCCCTCTTCCCTCATATACCCCCTCACCGGTCCTGCAGAGCTCTACAGTATTTTCTATACAGCAACGTTATAATTTCCTCTTACATTACACATTTTACTCTGTATTTTGACATAAGTTTCAGGTTTTACTGCCAAGGATAATATTTTCTTATCAATTTTATTATCATTTTGCCTGCTTGACTCGTCCCCCCTGATGGTGATGCTTCAGCTGCCCGGTCACACTGAACGAATTTCTTTTTCGACCGTCTGACAATGCAGTCGTTTTCCTCTCTGTAAAATACTGTTGAAGGTGAGGTGGTCTTCTGTGAATGATGGGGGATGTTGGAGTAATGTTTTAACGGCAATGAGCGTTTAAGTTAAAACAATACCAAAGAATAAAGAGATTTAATAATAGTACTGATGATGATGGTGATGATGATGATGAAAATAATTCTATAATTATAATGAAATCAGTGACCAAAATTATAAAATAATAATTACAATGAATGTAAGACCATATAGTTTAGCAAACCAACGCGTATACACTCCCCCACGGGCTTGTCAGTCTCTCTCACCTTTACTTGTGCGACCAACCTCTCCCTCCCTCACAGGTACACCTGAAGTATTAGTTAATATCCCTGCCTCTACACCCACCCACTCGTTCTCCCCTCCCCTCTCCTTACACACGCCCATCTGTCCTTACACAAGCCTCCCTGTCCTTACACAAGCCCCCCTGTCCTTACACACGCTCGCCTCTCCTCATACATGCCTCCCTGTCCTATACAGACGCCTCCTGTCCTATACCCATGCCCCCTTCCACCCCCTGGATAAAAACCCTTTCATGTTCCACCAGTCTCCCCTCCTGACCTCCATACACTCTTACAACTTTTCTCACCTCCTTCCTGTCAACTGTTGATCATTTTTTCCCAGGTCCACTGAACCTACAAACACGTGTCTTCCCCGGGTCAGGTTCACATAGACACGACCTCACCCGGAGGAAAGGGGGAATCATATTTTGTTGGTCCCTTTTCCTGAGACACCATCTCCCTCTTAACTATACGAGTATTTTGGCAAGTTAGTGTTTCCTCTCTAATCTAACTTGGCTGATGATTGTGTCTGGAGAAGGACGGATGTTATTTTATCTTCTCTAGGTGCCGCTTATTGTACTGTAAGTTGCCGTTCAATATGTGACTACTGGCAGTATCAGTCAGGTGTTATTTGTCAACTTACAGGTCAGGTGCCGTACCATCATTATTAATGTCGGTGTACACACCAAGAAAAGCTTAGTATACAGTATACTATACCCACACTGTTCCTAGAGGGCTGTCAGGTATATAGAACCTACACTCACCTCCACCATACTTTTATTATCTAAATATAAAAGATATTCCTCCACCTCTCACAGGCTTGACCCCTACAGCCAGCCAGCCATTGGTCTAATAACGTGAACTAAATCCAACAACTCTCTCCCTCTCTCATATAGATAAAAACACCTGTATACAGAAGCTCCTTCCTCACCCTAACTGTAACACTCTTTCACCCCTGAGCTCTTGTGATATTCCGCCTTTGTTATACCTCCAATATAACCTCTATGGGGTGTGTTATATTCTGATACAGATGTGTCTGTCAGTCTGTCTGTCTGTCTGTTCCAGTCATAGCTCCAAAACGGACTTATTAGAGACCCGAAGCTTTGCACACATAATACATGGGTCACAAGGTTATGCACCTTGGTATTACAATTTGGCTCTTGTTCGGTTCACCCGGCAAGAACCAAAAATCTTCCCCGACTGAGATATCGTCACGGCGATTGCGGGAGGTGGTTACCCTTGTCAGGGAGGACCATAGCCACACATCCGATGACCCTATAAATAAGACAGACTTCACCATCCTCACCACTTGCCCCGTCGACATAATACAGGTCGCAGCAGAGTCGCTCCTCACCCACCGAGTACAGCCAGCACTAGACACTCACGAATCCTCCACTTCAATACTTTATTTTTTAATGGATATGTTTTGTTCTTGCTTGTTGTAACATTCAACTGCAAGATCTAAGCTTTTGTTAATTTTAGTGTTCTTACTCTGTGTGGTTAAATTGAAGTAAAGGTTAATAATTAATAGCTCAATGGTCTGTAGTTAAATGTAATGTTTTCTCTCAATGAACTTAATGATTTATGTACCTTATTTTATTCAACATATTATTTTTAATTTATTTTATTTAATTTTACGTTTTAGGTATGAGGATGACAAGAAATTTGTACGAAACATTACCAAATAAATGGTGTTCTTTAACCATACGTTGGTACTGCTATTCAACTTTCGTATACGCTTCTATATATATATATATATATATATATATATATATATATATATATATATATATATATATATATATATATATATACAACCACACAGGAAAAATGAAACACTGGAGCACCTTAGCTTTCGTCTTTATTCAAGAAGATGTCTTGAATAAAGACGAAAGCTAAGGTGCTCCAGTGTTTCATTTTTCCTGTGTGGTTTTACCGAGATTTATCCTGTCCACATTTCCATTGTGTGTGTGTGTGTGTGTGTGTGTGTTTCGGTTGTCTCCGCAGTATCAGGCCATATGACTGCAGGTTAACATCCAAAAAACAGAGATAATTGCTCTTAACATAGAGGCACAGATCCACCACCTGCATTCCTGGTCAACGGAGAACCTGTTAATCAAATAGAACATTTTATCCACCTCGGTAACCTTCTTTCCCCCAAGCACAACATCGACGACGAGATCCAGGCTAGGATACATCTTGCAGCTGCCTCCTCTGGTTGTTTGCGTGACAGAGTGTTCGACAATAGCAGCCTCAAAGTTACAAGCAAACTTTATGCTTACCAAGAAGTCTGCATTTCCGCCATTTTATTCGGTTCTGAAGAGTGGATTACTTACCAAAGGCATATCAGCTATTTTGAGGCCTTCCATATCATTTTTTTGCAGCGCATTCTTGGTCTGACCTGGCCGGACAAAGTCCATCATACTGACATCCTCCTGCGCGCCAACACTACTAGCACAGAGTCTGGCGAAACGACAGAGTCAATGAATGGGACACTTTATCCGCATGTCAGAGCACCGACTCCCCCTCCAGATCCTCTACGGGCAGCTGCCCGAGGTACGCCGCAAACCTGGAGGATAATGTAAAAAGTAGAAAGACCAGCTCAGAATGACGCTCAAAAATTTTAATATTCTTTCAAAGGATCTCAAGACCATTACATCCGAGCATAGTCTATGCCGCTCCACTTGTACCCATGGCGTCAAAAATCTCGATATGTGAAGGTAGGGAAAAGAGACACAATCGCCCTCCCAGAGACCTCCCAGAGACCTGCCACATCAAGTGCCACCGCTGACAACATCTCTAGTTCACCACTCATCATCATCATCAACATCATCATCATCATCGAATTCATAATGAAGCAGAGTCGTCGTCGACTACGACGGACAGCCTTAAGCGATTAAGCAGGTGTGTGTAAACCATCGTTCTATCCATATACCTGACCATTAATGTAGGCCCTTTGTTTCTCACCACACGTTATAAATGTATTCAAACTGTAAACAAACTTAACTGCTACAAGTTATAAGTATCTTCAAGATGTAAACACACTTCCCTGCTACACGTTATAAGTGTCTTCAAGATGTAAACACACTTCCCTGCTACACGTTATAAGTGTCTTCAAGATGTAAACACACTTCCCTGCTACACGTTATAAGTGTCTTCAAGATGTAAACACACTTCCCTGCTTCACGTTATAATTGTCTTCAAGATGTAAACACACTTCCCTGCTACACGTTATAAGTGTCTTCAAGATGTAAACACACTTCCCTGCTACACGTTATAAGTGTCTTCAAGATGTAAACACACTTCCCTGTTCACGTTATAAGTGTCTTCAAGGTGTAAACACACTTCCCTGCTTCACGTTATAAGTGTCTTAAGGATGTAAACACACTTCCCTGCTTCACGTTATAAATGTCTTTAAGATGTAAACACACTTCCCTGCTTCACGTTATAAGTGTCTTTAAGATGTAAACACACTTCCCTGCTACACGTTATAAGTGTCTTCAAGATGTAAACACACTTCCCTGCTACACGTTATAAGTGTCTTCAAGATGTAAACACACTTCCCTGCTACACGTTATAAGTATCTTAAGGATGTAAACACACTTCCCTGCTACACGTTATAAGTGTCTTCAAGATGTAAACACACTTCCCTGCTACACGTTATAAGTGTCTTCAAGATGTAAACACACTTCCCTGCTACACGTTATAAGTGTCTTAAGGATGTAACACACTTCCCTGCTACACGTTATAAAGTGTCTTCAAGATGTAAACACACTTCCTGCTTCACGTTATAAGTGTCTTCAAGATGTAAACACACTTCCCTGCTACACGTTAAAGTGTCTTCAAGATTAAACACACTTCCCTGCTACACGTTATAAGTGTCTTCAAGATGTAAACACACTTCCTGCTACACGTTATCTTAAGGATGTAAACACACTTCCCTGCTACACGTTATAAGTGTCTTAAGGATGTAAACACACTTCCCTGCTACACGTTATAAGTGTCTTAAGGATGTAAACACACTTCCCTGCTACACGTTATAAGTATCTTAAGGATGTAAACACACTTCCCTGCTACACGTTATAAGTGTCTTAAGGATGTAAACACACTTCCCTGCTACACGTTATAAGTGTCTTCAAGATGTAAACACACTTCCCTGCTACACGTTAGAAGTGTCTTCAAGATGTAAACACACTTCCCTGCTACAAGTTATAAGTGTCTTCAGGATGTAAACACACTTCCCTGCTACACGTCTCCGGCTCGCGATGATCCTCAATACTTTCAGTGACAAGAGCTGTTAAGTCAACACTGATGATATTTGATGAAAGAATTGACAGTCTGCTCTGAGCTAGTATTACCTGTGAACAGTGTGTGTGTGTGTGTGTGTGTGTGCGTGAGTGCTTGCGTGCGTGCGTGAGTGCGTGTGTAATAATAAATAATAATAATAATAAAAGGTTTATTAATAGGGTTGCAGCCGGTGGCTCAAAATATACAAATTTACATGTGATTTAGACATAATGATATGCGTTCAATACATTTACAGGGCTGTACAGGGCTGAATTTTGTTGTAGTGGCGGACTGCGCGAGGTGGGCGGGGGACTGTCGGTGGCAGGAGGTGGCGATGACGAGGATGGTGCAGTAGTCCACTGCCAATCCTTGCTAGTGCTTGGTGGTGGAGGTCCCTGAGGGATAGCATTTCCAGGGTGGAGAGAGTGTTGTTGTAGCCGGAGTAGTCTGCACCCACCATGATTCTGCAGGCCCGTTTCTGTACTTTTTCTAGCCGGCGATGTTGGGTAGAGTTGAGAGAAGACGACCAGGTTTGTGGCGCATACGTTAATTTGGGGAGAATAAAGGCATTGTAGATAGTCCTCAGCTCTGGCGTGAGTGCCTCAAGTGACCTGAGTCGTCGTAGCATGTAGAGTCGGTATGAGGCTGCCTTGATTGTGTTGTTTTCATAGGCCTTCCAGTCTAGTTTGTGGTCTATGGTAACACCCAGGGGTTTGGCAGACTGCACTAACTGGAGAGGATGGGCACCCACTGTGAGTGCTGGAGCTTGCACTGGAGTGGTGGCGGTATTGATGTGCATGACTACGGTTTTGGTGTGGTTGATGGTGACCTTGCTCTCCGAAGTCCATGCCTGTAGCCTGTCCAGGATGCCTTGTAGCGATGAGTAGTCCAGTGAGGTGTTGTCCACTATAACCCCCACAGTGCAGTCATCCACGTACTTCCACCTGTGAGGAGTGTCCGACAGAGAGTCGCTGATCAGGATTAGGAAGCACAGTGGTCCCATCTTGGTTCCCTGGGGAACACTGCAGGTGAGGTGTTGGAATGTGGAGACAGAACCCTGGTACCTGACTGCCTGACGACGCTCACTCAGGAAATCGGTGAGCCATGAGACCAGGTTGATGGGCAGCCCTAGTGCAACGGCCTTGTTGATAACAGTGCAGTGATCAACTAGGTCAAAAGCCTTCCTGAAGTCAACAAGGGCAACGGCCAGTGATGTCTTACGTTTCTGCAGGTTTTTGTGCAGGAAATCCAGGAAACTAACTGAACAGTGTGATGTAGAGGAGGTCCTCATATTGCCAAATTGCTGTGGATCAATTGACTGATAAATGCGAGCAAATGCCCACTCAAAAACAAATTCTTCACAGAGTAGACTGGGTATGGGGGTAATGGCAACTGGCCCGAGGTCGTTAGGGGACTGTGGGGTGGGGACCTTGGGGATAAGGGTGACAAATGCGGTTTTCCATTCATTTGGGCATTTGCTTTGTCTGAGGGATGTAGAACAGAGGGGGAGGGGTGGCAAGGTCGACTGCAAACTCCTTGTAAATTTTGATTGGGAGGTCAATTGAGGTTGTGGAGCATTTGGACATAAATCTCAGGAGTTTGTTGGCAATTTCAAATGGTTGAACACTGGGAGGGGGGAGGGGGAAAGTACGTGTCTGTGTGTGTGTGTGTGTGTGTAAAAAATAGTAATATTAATAATAATAAACGGTTTATTAATAGAGTTGCGGCCGGTGGTTGAAAATATACAGACTTACATTTGATTTAAACATAATGATATAATATGCATGGAATACATTTGCAGGGCTGTACAGTACATAAATCAGAAGTTGTTTATTATTTTAACAATAGATGGGATGGTGCTATTCTTATATCTATCGGTGCGGGCTCTTATGGGCTGTATTTTGTTGTAGTGGCGGACTGCGCGAGTTGGGTGGGGGGCTGCAGGTGGCAGGAGGTGGCGATGACGAGGGTGGTGCAGTAGTCCACTGCCAAACCTTTCCAGTGCTTGGTGGTGGAGGTCACTGAGGGATGGCATTTCCAGGGTGGAGTGAGC
>NW_024751466.1:0-16510 GCF_018991925.1 Homarus americanus
GATTCATGGCACTGAAATCGAGCCCGGCCCTCACACCCCGGGTCATGGTGCTGGAGGTGTGCCCGGCCTTTACACCCCGTTTCATGGCACTGAAAGGGTGCCCGGCCCTCACACCCCGGTTCATGTCACTGAAGGGGTGCCCGGCCTTCACACCCCGGTTCATGGAACTGAAGGGGTGCCCGCCCCTCACACACCGGGTCATGGTGCTGAAGGGGTGCCCGGCCCTCACACCCAGGGTCATGGTGCTGAAAGGGTGCCCGGCCCTAACACACCGGGTCATGTCACTATAGAGGTGCCAGGCCCTCACACTCCGGGTCATGTCACTGAAGGGGTACCCGGCCCTCACATCCCGGGTCATGGCACTGATGAGGTGCCCGGCCGTCACACCCCTGGCCATGGCACTGAAGGTGTGCCCGGCCCTCACACCCGTGGACTTAGAGCTAAACGAGTGCCCGGCCCTCACACCCCTGGTCATAGACCTAAACGAGTGCCCGGCCCTCACATCCCGGGTCATGGGGCTGAAGGGGTGCCCGGCCCTCACACCCCGGGTCATGGTACTGAAGGAGTGACCGGCCCTCACACTCCGGGTCATAGCACTGAAAGGGTACCCGGCCCACACACCCCGGGTCATGTCATTGAAGGGGTGCCCGGCCCTCACACCCCGGGTCATGTCACTGAACGGGTGCCCGCCCTCACACCCCGGTCATAGCACTGAAGGGGTGCTCGGCCCTCCTACCCCAGGACATGGTGCTGAAGGGGTGCCCGGCCCTCACACCCCGGGTCATTCGATGGGGTGCCCGGCCCTAACACCCTGGTTCACAGCACTGTAGGGTTGCCCGGCCTTCACACCCCATTTCATGGCACTGAAGGTGTGCCCGGCCCTCACACCCCTGGTTATAGACCTAAACTGGTGCCCGGCCCTCACACCCCTGGTTATAGACCTAAACTGGTGCCCGACCCTCACACCCCGGGTCATGGCACTGAAAGGGCACCCGGCAAACACACACCTGGCCATGCACTGAAGGTGTGCCCGGCCCTCACACCCCGGGTCATGGCACTGATGAGGTGCCCGGCCCTCACACCCCTGGACATGTACCTAAAGTGGTGCCCGGCCCTACACCCCGGGTCATGTGAAGGGGTGCCCGGCCCTCACACCCCGGGTCATGTCAGTGAAGGGGTGCCCGGCCCTCACACCCTGACATGTCACTGAAGGTGCCTGGCCCTCACAGCCCGGTCATGGCACTGCTGGAGGTGCCCGGCCCTCACACCCCTGGTCATGTACCTAAAGTGGTGCCCGGCCCTACACCCCGATTCATGGTACTAAAAGGGTGCCCGGCCCTCACACCACGGGCCATGGATCTGGAGGGGTGTCCGTCCAGGACACCCCGGTTCATGACACTTAAGGGGTGCCCGGCCCTCACACTCCGGGTCATGTCACTGAAGGGGTACCCGGCCCTCACATCCCGGGTCATGGCACTGATGAGGTGTCCGGCCGTCACACCCCTGGCCATGGCACTGAAGGTGTGCCCGGCCCTCACACCCGTGGACTTAGAGCTAAACGAGTGCCCGGCCCTCACACCCCTGGTCATAGACCTAAACGAGTGCCCGGCCCTCACACCCCGGGTCATGGGGCTGAAGGGGTGCCCGGGCCTCACACCCCGGGTCATGGCACTGAAGGAGTGACCGGCCCTCACAGTCCGGGTCATAGCACTGAAAGGGTATCCGGCCCACACACCCCGGGTCATGTCATTGAAGGGGTGCCCGGCCCTCACACCCCGGGTCATGTCACTGAACGGGTGCCCGGCCCTCACACCCCGGGTCATAGCACTGAAGGGGTGCTCGGCCCTCCTACCCCAGGACATGGTGCTGAAGCGGTGCCCGGCCCTCACAACCCGATTCATGGCATTGAAGGGGTGCCCGGCCCTCACACCCCGGGTCATGTGAAGGGGTGCCCGGCCCTCACACCCCGGTTCACAGCACTGTAGGGTTGCCCGGCCTTCACACCCCATTTCATGGCACTGAAGGTGTGCCCGGCCCTCACACCCCTGGTTATAGACCTAAACTGGTGCCCGGCCCTCACACCCCTGGTTTTAGACCTAAACTGGTGCCCGGCCCTCACACCCCGGGTCATGGCACTGAAAGGGCACCCGGCAAACACACACCTGGCCATGCACTGAAGGTGTGCCCGACCTCACACCTCGGTCATGGCACTGGGATGAGGTGTGCCCGGCCCTCACACCCCTGGTCATGTATCTAAAGTGGTGCCCGCCCTACACCCCGGGTCATGTGAAGGGGTGCCTGGCCCTCACACCCCGGGTCATGTCACTGAAGGGGTGCCTGGCCCTCACACTCTTGGTCATGTCACTGAAGGGTGCCCGCCTCACAGCCCGGGCTAAGTCATGGCACTGTTGAGGTGCCCGGCCCCTCACACCCCTGGTCATGTACCTGGGGTGGTGCCCGGGCCGCATACCCAGATTCATGGTACTAAAAGGGTGCCTTAGGCCCTCACCACGGGCCATGGTTCTGGAGGGGTAGTCCGGCCAGGACACCCCGGTTCGGCGACACTGAAGGGGTGCCCGGCCCTCACACCACGGGCCATGGTTCTTGAGGGGTGTCCGCCAGGACACCCCAGTTCATGACACTGAAGGGGTGCCCCGGCCCTCACACCCCGGCCATGGTGCTGAGGGATGCCCAGCCCTCACATACCGGGTCATGGAGCTGAAGGGGTGCCCGGGACATCACACCCTGGGTCATTTCACTGAAGGGGTGTAATGACCTCACACCACGGGTCATGGAGCTGAAAGGGTTCCCGGCCGTCACACCCCGGGTTATGGCACTGAAGCGTTTCTCGGCCGTCACACCCCTTGCCATGGCACTGAAGGTGTGCCCGGCCCTCACACCACTGGTTATAGACCTAAACGGGTGCCCAGCCCTCACACCCCGGGTCATGGCACTGAAAGGGTACCCGGCAAACACACCACGGGTCATGGTGCTGAAGGGGTGCCCGGCCCTCACACCCCGGGTCATGGCACTGAAGGAGTCACCGGCCCTCACACCCCGGGTCATGGCACTGAAAGGGTGCCCGGCCCACACACTCCGGGTCATGTCTTTGAAGGGGTGCCCGGCCCTCACCACCCGGTTCATGTCAGTAAAAAGGGTGCCCGACCCTCACACCCCGGGTGATAGCACTAAAGGGGTGCCCAGCCCTCTTACCCCGGGTCATGGTGCTGGAGGGATGCCCGGCCCTCACACCCCGATTCATGGAACTAAAATCGATCCCGGCCCTCACACCCCGTTTCATGGCACTGAAGGGGTGCCCTGCCCTTACGCCCCGGGTCATGTCACTGAAGGGGATCCCGGCCCTCACACCCCAGGTCATGGCACTGAAGCGGTGCCCGGCCGTCACACCCCTGGACATGGCACTGAAGGTGTGCCCGGCCCTCACACCCCTTGTCATAGACCTAAACGGGTGCCCGGCCATCACACCCCGGGTCATAGCACTGAAGGGGTGCTCGGCCCTCATACCCCAGGTCATGGTGCTGGAGGGATGCCCGGCCCTCACACCCCGATTCATGGCACTGAAATCGAGGCGGGCCCTCACACCCCAGGTCATGGTACTGAAGGGGTGCCCGGCCCTCACACCCTGGGTCATGTGAAGGGGTGCGCGGCCCTCACACCCCGGGTCATGTGAAGGGGTGCGCGGCCCTCACACCCCGGTTCACAGCACTGTAGGATTGCCCGGCCTACACACCCCATTTCATGGCACTGAAATAGTGCCCGGACTTCACACCCCGGGTCATGGCACTGAAGGGGTGCCCGGCCGTCACACCCCTAGCCATGGCACTGAAGGTGTGCCCGGCCCTCACACCCCTGGTTAAAGGCCTAAACGGGTGCCGGGCCCTCACACCCCGGGTCATAGCACTGAAAGGGTACCCGGCAAACACACCCCTGGCCATGGCACTGAAGCTGTGCCCGGCCCTCACACCCCGGGTCATGGCACTGATGAGGTGCCCGGCCCTCACACCCATGGTCATGTACCTAAAGTGGTGCCCGGCCCTACACCCCGGATCATGTGAAGGGGTGCCCGGCCCTCACACCCCGGGTCATATCACTGAAGGGGTGCCCGGCCGTCATCACCCCTGGCCATGGCACTGAAGGTGTGCCCGGCCCTCACACCCCTGGTTATAGACCTAAACGGGTGCCCGGCCCTCACACCTCGGGTCATGGCACTGAAAGGGTACCCGGCAAACACACCCTTGGCCATGGCACTGTAGGGGTGCCAGGCCCTCACACTCCTGGTCATGTCACTGAAGGGGTGCCCGGCCCTCACACCCCGGGTCATGGCACTGATGAGGTGCCCGGCCCTCACACCCCTGGTCATGTACCTAAAGTGGTGCCCGGCCCTACACCCTGATTCATGGTACTGAAAGGGTGCCCGGCCCTCACACCACGGGCCATGGTTCTGGAGGGGTATCCGGCGAGGACACCCCGGTTCTTGACACTGAAGGGGTGCCCGACCCTCACACCCCGGGCCATGGTGCTGGAGGGGTGCCCGGCCCTCACACCCCGGGCCATGGTGCTGGAGGGATGCCCAGCCCTCACATACCGGGTCATGGAGCTGAAGGGGTGCCCCGGCCCTCACACCCCGGGTCATGGCACTGATGAGGTGCCCGGCCCTCACACCCCTGGTCATGTACCTAAAGTGGTGCCCGGCCCTACACCCTGATTCATGGTAATGAAAGGGTGCCCGGCCCTCACACCACGGGCCATGGTTCTGGAGGGGTATCCGGCCAGGACACCCCGGTTCATGACACTGAAGGGGTGCCCGACCCTCACACCCCGGGCCATGGTGCTGGAGGGGTGCCCGGCCCTCACACCCCGGGCCGTGGTGCTGGAAGGATGCCCAGCCCTCACATACCGGGTCATGGAGCTGAAGGGGTGCCCGGACATCACACCCCGGGTCATATCACTGAAGGGGTGCACGGCCCTCACACCCCGGGTCATGGACCTAAAAGGGTGCCCGGCCCTCACACCCCAGGTCATTGAGTTGAATCGGTTCCCGGCCCTCACTCCCCAGGTCATGGCACTGAAGCGGTGCCCGGCCGTCACACCCCTGGACATGGCACTGAAGGTGTGCCCGGCCCTCACACCCCTTGTCATAGACTTAAACGGGTGCCCGGCCATCACACCCCGGGTCATAGCACTGAAGGGGTGCTCGGCCCTCATACCCCAGGTCATGGTGCTGGAGGGGTGCCCGGCCCTCACACCCCGATTCATGGCATTGAAGGAGGTCACCGGCCTCACACGCCCCGGGTCCTTAGCACTGGTGCCCAGCCCACACTCTGGGTCATGTCTTTGAAGGGGTGCCCGGCCCCTCTTACGGGTCATGTCAGTGAAAAGATTTAGCCCTCACACCCCGGGTCATAGCACTGAAGGGGTGCCCAGCCCTCATACCGCGGCTCATGGTGCTGGAGGGATGCCCGGCCCTCACACCCCGATTCATGGAACTAAAATTGAGCCCGGCCCTCACACCCCGTTTCATGGCACTAAAGGGGTGCCCTGTCCTTACGCCCCGGGTCATGTCACTGAAGGGGTTCCCGGCCCTCACACCCCAGGTCATGGCACTGAAGCGGTGCCCGGCCGTCACACCCCTGGACATGGCACTGAAGGTGTGCCCGGCCGTCACACCCCTTGTCATAGACCTAAACGGGTGCCCGGCCATCACACCCCGGGTCATAGCACTGAAGGGGTGCTCGGCCCTCATACCCCAGGTCATGGTGCTGGAGGGGTGCCCGGCCCTCACACCCCGATTCATGGCATTGAAATCGAGGCGGGCCCTCACACCCCAGGTCAGGGTGCTGAAGGGGTGCCCGGCCCTCACACCCCGATTCATGGCACTGAAGGGGTGCCCGGCCCTCACACCCCGGGTCATGTGAAGGGGTGATCGGCCCTCACACCCCGGTTCACAGCACTGTAGGGTTGCCCGGTCTTCACACCCCATTTCATGGCACTGAAATAGTGCCTGGCCCTCACACCCCTGGTCATGTCACTGAAGGGGTGCCCTGCCGTCACACCCCTAGCCATGGCACTGAAGGTGTGCCCGGCCCTCACACCCCTGGTTATAGACCTAAACGGGTGCCCGGCCCTCACACCCCGGGTCATGGCACTGAAAGGGTACCCGGCAAACACACCCCTGGCCATGGCACTGAAGGTGTGCCCGGCCCTCACACCCCGGGTCATGCACCTAAAGTGGTGCCCGGCCATACACCCCGGGTCATGTGAAGGGGTGCCCGGCCCTCACACCCCGGGTCATGTCACTGAAGGGGTGCCCGGCCGTCATCACCCCTGGCCATGGCACTGAAGGTGTGCCTGGCCCTCACACCCCTGGTTATAGACTCCAAACGGGTGCCAAGCCCTACACCTCGGGTCATGGCACTGAAGGGGTGCCTGGCCCTCACACCCCTGGGTCATGGCACTGATGAAAAGCCCGGCTCACACCCCTGGTTGCATTTGGGGCGTGGTGCCCGGCCCCAGCACCCCTGATTCATGGTACTGGAAAGGGGTGCCTGCCCACACCACAGGCCATGAGCTGGAGGGGTGTCCGCCAGACACCTGGTTCATGACATCGAAGGGGTGCCTGGCCCTCACACCCCGGGCCATGGTGCTGGTAAGTGCCTGGCCCTCACACCCCGGCCATGGTGCTGGAGGCCCAGCCCTCACACATGAGCGGGGTCATGGAGCTGAAGTGAGCCTGGACATCACACCTGGGTCATGGAGCTGAAGGGGTGCACGGCCCTCAAACCCCGGGTCATGGACCTAAAAGGGTGCCCGGCCCTCACACCCCAGGTTATGGAGTTGAATCGGTTCCCGGCCCTCACACCACGGGTCATGGAGCTGAAAGGGTTCCCGGCCGTCACACCCCGGGTTATGGCACTGAAGCGTTTCTCGGCCGTCACACCCCTTGCCATGGCACTGAAGGTGTGCCCGGCCCTCACACCACTGGTTATAGACCTAAACGGGTGCCCAGCCCTAACACCCGGGGTCATGGCACTGAAAGGGTACCCGGTAAACACACCCCGGGTCATGGTGCTGAAGGGCTGCCCTGCCCTCACACCCCGGGTCATGGCACTGAAGGAGTCACCGGCCCTTACACCCCGGGTCATGGCACTGAAAGGGTGCCCGGCCCACACACTCCGGGTCATGTCTTTGAAGGGGTGCCCGGCCCTCACCACCCGGTTCATGTCAGTAAAAAGGGTGCCCGACCCTCACACCCCGGGTGATAGCACTAAAGGGGTGCCCAGCCCTCTTACCCCGGGTCATGGTGCTGGAGGGATGCCCGGCCCTCACACCCCGATTCATGGAACTAAAATCGATCCCGGCCCTCACACCCCGTTTCATGGCACTGAAGGGGTGCCCTGCCCTTACGCCCCGGGTCATGTCACTGAAGGGGATCCCGGCCCTCACACCCCAGGTCATGGCACTGAAGCGGTGCCCGGCCGTCACACCCCTGGACATGGCACTGAAGGTGTGCCCGGCCCTCACACCCCTTGTCATAGACCTAAACGGGTGCCCGGCCATCACACACCTCGGGCCATAGCACTGAAGGGGTGCTCGGCCTCATATCCCAGGTCATGGAAAGGAGGGTGCCTGGCCCTCACACCCCGGATCTGGCGGCACTCTGAAATCAGGCGGCCCTCACACCGGGGGCCGTGTGCTGAGGGGTGCCCGGCCCACACACTCCGGGTCATGTCTTTGAAGGGGTGCCCGGCCCTCACACCCCGGGTCATGTCAGTGAAAGGGTGCCCTGCCCTTACGCCCTGGGTCATGTCACTGAAGGGGTTCCCGGCCCTCAAACCCGAGGTCATGGCACTGAAGCGGTGCCCGGCCGTCACACCCCTGGACATGGCACTGAAGGTGTGCCCGGCCCTCACACCCCTTGTCATAGACCTAAACGGGTGCCCGGCCATCACACCCCGGGTCATAGCACTGAAGGGGTGCTCGGCCCTCATACCCCAGGTCATGGAGCTGGAGGGGTGCCCGGCCCTCACACCCCGATTCATGGCACTGAAATCGAGGCGGGCCCTCACACCCCAGGTCATGGTGCTGAAGGGGTGCCTGGCCCTCACACCCCGATTCATGGCACTGAAGGGGTGCCCGGCCCTCACACCCCGGGTCATGTGAAGGGGTGCCCGGCCTTCACACCCCGGTTCATGTGAAGGGGTGCCCGGCCCTCACACCCCGTGTCATGTCACTAAAGGGATGCCCAGCCTTCACACCCCATTTTTATGGCACTGAAATTGTGCCTGGCCCTCACACCTCCCTGGTCATGTTCACTGAAGGTGCCCTGTCACACACCCCCAGCCATGGCACTGCAAAGGTGTGCCTGGCCCACACACCCCTGGTTATAGACTCCAAACGGGGTGCCTGGCCTCACACCCCGGGTCATGGCACTGAAAGGGTACCCGGCAAACACAACCCTGGCCATGGCACTGAAGGTGTGCGCGGCCCTCACACCCCGGGTCATGGCACTGATGAGGTGCCCGGCCCTCACACCCCTGGTCATGCACCTAAAGTGGTGCCCGGCCATACACCCCGGGTCATGTGAAGGGGTGTCCAGCCCTCACACCCCGGGTCATGTCACTGAAGGGGTGCCCGGCCGTCATCACCCCTGGCCATGGCACTGAAGGTGTGCCCGGCCCTCACACTCCTGGTTATAGACCTAAACGGGTGCCCGGCCCTCACACCTCGGGTCATGGCACTGAAGGGGTGCCCGGCCCTCACACCCGTGGCCATGGCACTGAAGGTTTGCCCGGCCCTCACACCCCTGGTCATGTACCTAAAGTGGTGCCCGGCCCTACACCCCGATTCATGGTACTAAAAGGGTGCAGGGCCCTCACACCACGGGCCATGGTTCTGGAGGGGTGTCCGGCCAGGACACCCCGGTTCATGACACTGAAGGGGTGCCCGGCCCTCACACCCCGGGCCATGGTGCTGGAGGGGTGCCCTGCCCTCACACCCCGGGCCATGGTGCTGGAGGGATGCCCAGCCCTCACATACGGGGTCATGGAGCTGAAGGGGTGCCCGGACATCACACCTCGGGTCATGGAGCTGAAGGGGTGCACGGCCCTCACACCCTGGGTCATGGAGTTGAATCGGTTCCCGGCCCTCACACCACGGGTCATGGAGCTGAAAGGGTGCCCGGCCGTCACACCCCGGGTTTTGGCACTGTCGCGATCCCACTACCCTTTATACTTGGGGAGTGAATCCTACCCCAAGTTATTAACAAATAAAGGTACAAACAGGGAACACGGAAATAATTATCTCCACCAAATACCTACTCAACTAAATGTACTTGAAAAAGTAAGAACAGTTGAAATAAGTGAATTACAAAATGGAAGATAATTAATTAATTCAATTTATGTTTTAAAGGGAGTAATGATTAGCAAACATGAATTTAAGTGAATAAGTAATTGTATAATAAAATAAGAGTGATGCCGGAAGGCCGAAACTATACTGTAAGGAGTTAGACCAAACAAATATTACTTAACATTACTATATTACACAAGACATACGAAATATATATATACAACAATCAATACAAAATGATTATCCCTACCAAACAGGAGATACCTTACCACCAGGATCCCTTCCTAGGCCTAACTAAACGTGTCACTAATACCTGATACCCCTAGGGCATTGCAGAAGACTTGATAAAGCACTTAGACAAAGGTCAAGGCTAGAGAAAGAATAGACACGTCTAACCTAAGCCACGGATTTTCGCTACTGGGGAGCGTGGCGTGGGTACGCCGTGGAGGAGCATCTCATATCACGTGATCTAGACATTTGCTGGATATTTTATATAATTAATTAATATTACTCTTGAGTTGACTTAACAGAGTAAGACAATGATGCATATAAATTACATACATAAATATACAATTAACCTAAGTAGCTAAGAACAATAATAATATAATAAGTACAATTAACAAATTATTAGTCGCTTGCGTGAAATGGAAGCGTGAACAGATGCAGCCAGTTCCCGAGCGCTCAGGCACGTGACAGCACTGAAGAGGTGCCCGGCCGCCACACCCCTGGCCATGGCACTGAAGATGTGCCCGGCCCTCACACCCCTGGTTATAGACCTAAACGGGTGCCCGGCCCTCACACCCCGGGTCATGGCACTGAAAGGGTACCCGGCAAACACACCCCGGGTCATGGTGCTGAAGTGGTGCCCGGCCCTCACACCCCGGGTCATGGCACTGAAGGAGTCACCGGCCCTCACACCCCGGGTCATGGCACTGAAAGGGTGCCCGGCCCACACACCCCGGGTCATAGTACTGAAGGGGTGCCCAGCCCTCATACCCCGGGTCATGGTGCTGGAGGGATGCCCGGCCCTCACACCCCGATTCATGGAACTAAAATCGAGCCCGGCCCTCACACCCCGTTTCATGGCACTGAAGGGGTGCCTTGCCCTTACGCCCCGGGTCATGTCACTGAAGGGGTTCCCGGCCCTCACACCCCAGGTCATGGCACTGAAGAGGGTGCCCGGCCGTCACACCCCTGACATGGCACTGAAGGTGTGCCTGGCCCTCACACCCCTTGTCATAGACCTGGGGGTGCCCGGCCATCACACACCCTGGGTCATAGCCCTGATGGGGGTGCTCTGGCCTCATACCCCCAGGTCAGGCGGAGGGGTGCCTGCCCGCACACCCCTGATCTGGCGGCACTGAAATCGAGGCCGGCCCTCACACCCCGGGTCATGGTGCTAAAGGGGTGCCCGGCCCTCACACCCCAATTCATGGCACTGAAGGGGTGCCCGGCCCTCACACCCCGGGTCATGTGAAGGTGTGCCCGGCCCTCACACCCCGGTTCATGTGAAGGGGTGCCCGGCCCTCACACCCGGTTCACAGCACTGTTGGGTTGCCCGGCTTTCACACCCCATTTCATGGCACTGAAATAGTGCCCGGCCTTCACACCCCGGGTCATGTCACTGAAGGGGTGCCCGGCCCTCACACCCCTCGCCATGGCACTGAAGGTGTGCCCGGCCCTCACACCCCTGGTTATAGACCTAAACGGGTGCCCGGCCCTCACACCCCGGGTCATGGCACTGTAAGGGTACCCGGCAAAAACACACCCCTGGCCATGGCACTGAAGGTGTGCGCGGCCCTCACACCCCGGGTCATGGCACTGATGAGGTGCCCGGCCCTCACACCCCTGGTCATGCACCTAAAGTGGTGCCCGGCCATACACCCCGGGTCATGTGAAGGGGTGCCAGGCCCTCACACCCCGGGTCATGTCACTGAAGGGGTGCCCGGCCGTCATCACCTATGGCCATGGCACTGAAGGTGTGCCCTCCCACCCCTGGTTATAGACCTAAACAGGTGCCCGGCCCTCACACCTCAGGTCATGGCACCTGAAGGGGTGCCCGGCCCTCACACCCCGGGTCATGGCACAGAAGAGGTGCCAGCCCTCACACCCCTGGTCATGCCACCTAAAGTGGTGCCCGGCCCTACACACGATTCATAGTACTGAAGGGTGCCCAGCCTCCCCAGGCCATGGTTCTGGAGGGGTGTGCGGCCCTGACACTCCGGGTCATGACACTGAAGGGGTGCCCGGCCCTCACACCCGGGCCATGGTGCTGGAGGGGTGCCCGGCCCTCACACCCCGGGCCATGGTGCTGGAGGGATGCGCAGCCCTCACATACCGGGTCATGGAGCTGAAGGGGTGCCCGGACATCACACCCCGGGTCATGTCACTGAAGAGGTGCACGGCCATCACACCCCGGGTCATGGACCTAAAAGGGTTCCCGGCCCTCACACCCCAGGTCATGGAGTCGAATCGGTTCCCGGCCCTCACACCACGGGTCATGGAGCTGAAAGGGTGCCCGGCCGTCACACCCCGGGTTATGGCACTGAAGCGGTGCCCGGCCGTCACACCCCTGGCCATGACACTGAAGGTGTGCCCGGCCCTCACACCCCTGGTTATAGACCTAAACGGGTGCCCGGCCCTCAAACCCCTGGTCATGGCACTGAAAGGGTACCCCGCAAACACACCCTTGGCCATGGCACTGTAGGGGTGCCAGGCCCTCATACCCCGGGTCATGGTGCTGGAAGGATGCCCGGACCTCACACCCCGGGTAATAGTGCTGAAGGGTTGCCCGGCCCTCACATCCCGGGTCATGGCACTGAAGGGGTGCCCGGCCCTCGCACCCCGGGTCATGAGAAGGGGTGCCCGGCTGTTACGAACCCCTCCACCCAGCACTACGAACCACGCCATCTATTGTCCTGATCTACCTACCCAGCACCACGAGCAACGCCATCTAGGGACGAGACACGAGTATGACTCGTCTTAGTTACCACTCCGAGGTTTCCCTTCTCCCTATCCTGGTTGTTGCGTCACCTCCTCAAAGTCTTCTTTGTCAGCTCCAATTCGAGGAGAGAGCACTTGGCTCTGGGAAGTAACCACAGGATTATCTATCCTCTAAACCTACGTGCAGTGTCTACCTACCGTCTTCTACAATACTCAGCCTTACTCGTCAGCCATCTCAGCTCCTCACTTAAGTACTTATATTTTGTATTAACTCCCCCACGTCCACTTGCTTCAGGATTGTTTTATGTTTATTAATATGTATATACTGTTAATGTTTAGGTTAAGTTTGGTTAAGGGTAATTTATAAGCTGAATATTTTGTTAAGGGATTTATGGTACTCTATTATATATAACGAAAACTCGCATCCTTTGTCTACCCTTTTATAGTCCGATTGTCTTTGTTTTTTTTTATTGTTGTTACCTGTTGGGATCTGGGTAGACGTATAACTATATTCTAAATCCCCAACTCGTAACAAATGGCGACCGTGACAGGATTCGACCTTAAGTACCATATTCCTTCCCCCCTTGTTACTCATTGTTAATTATTCCTCCCAGTCACTTCTGTTCACAATTGCTTTACTGTGGTTTAAAGTTTCCTTCATATGTGTGTGCATATTTTGGTATTATCGTACAGTAAGAGTGACAGACGTAGGATATTAGGTTCCAAGTGTCATAAGGCTTACCTGTTATTACACGTGGTAGTCGTGTAGTAAGTCTTATCGAGTGTAGGGAAGAAACCGGATCTGTTTAATGCCGTACCCTCACTCCAGAGTAGGCTGTTCCATAGTCACTAGTTTACGGTGAAGTGATATCTTGGGACGCCCCGCTCTACCAGGACCCCATAATTATAAAACATAATTATTGTTCTTCTCATTATCTCCATTCAGGTCAATCATACCATTTATCCGGGTTCTTAATCTGATCCTTATATTAAGCCTGCATGTAAGCACTTCTCTTTTAGTTTATCAGGGTTGTTAATGGATCTTTATATTAATGCCAGTAATACGCCCTGCCTCTTTCAAGTCTCTTATCCTTATTTAAGGATCTTATCAGAAGAACAATATTCATAAGTGTAATTTCCCTAGGTATAACTTGGGTAGTTTCCGGGACTTTCTGGTTATCCACTGCCGTGATATTTTCTAGGGTAATCCACTTATCTTATCTTTTTGACCATTAGTTAATTTATCTAGTTTTTCTTAACAATGGCCACCTCAGGTTTTGATCTCCAGGATTTTATTGAAAATCCTTCCGTAGCTAAATTACGTGTTAATATCCTGAAGAAAGAATGGAAAGAAATAGCCAACTATTATAATATCCCATTTTCACAGCAACTGACTAAGGAAATGTTAAAAAATCATGTGATTGAAGTGCTGGTTCAACATGAAGTTTTAAAAGAATCCGCTGTTGACAGATTAACGCCCATGTCCAAGAAACTTCAACCACTATCCACCACCCCTCCTCACTCAGAAGTTGCTTCAGGTCTGGTTAGCCCTCAAGAAAAAACACAAAGAGTAGACGCCTTAGAACTAGAACGAGCTAGGTTCGAGTTCCAAATCAAAATGAAAGAACTAGAGTTGGAACAGGCCAAGTTGGAGCAGCAGGCCAAGTTGGAGCCTGAAGAAAGGTCGGAACAGGCCAAGTTGCAGCATGAAGAAAAGTTGGAACAGGCCATGATGGAACGGGCCAAGTTGGAGCAGGAGGTTAGACTGAAAGAACTACAGGTAAGAGAGATAGAAGTCACCTTAACATCGGAGTTTAGATCAAAAGAAGTGGCATTAAGAGAGAAACTAGCTGCTTTTAACCCTGCTACTGCTTCTTCCCTTGTTCCCGGGTTTGATGAATCCGATATGGACGGGTCATTTAGGACTTTTGAAAAATAGCCGAAAAGGTGGCCAAGGATAAGTACGGGGTGTATTGTTGGTTCACAAATTATATGTAAGCAAGGCTCGTAGAGTTTATAACTGTTTAGACCAAACTGATGACTATGATAACGTAAAAAAGAATATCCTCACCTCTTATGCTATCACGCCAGATGGATACCGGCAGAAGTTTCGTAAACTAACCAAACCATTTTCCCACACCTTTGTTGAGTTTGCTCAAGAAAAGCTTAGGTTTTTTAAGAAGTGGTTAGAGGCTACAGAGACCTCCACATTTCAGGATTTGTTAAATTTGGTAGTCCTGGAGGAGTGGAAGAGCAAGATACCATTTCACATCTTGAAGCATGTGGAGGAGCGTGGAGAGGTTAATTTAGGGCGTGCTGCTGAGCTGGCTGATGCGTACGCTTTGTTGGTGGAGTCACTGGGCAGTAGAGAACGTGGTACTTCCCGAAATGTTAGGTCCTCTTCTGATGATAACCTTGGGAACGTGAGTGGTGGGTCGAAAGGTCCCACACCTACTTTCCCCGATGCACCCAAGCTTACTTGTTCTTACTGTAAAAATCCAGGCCATACGATCCAGAATTGTAAACACCCAAAGTGTCGAATTGCTAAAAGTAGTTCCCTGGATCCCAAATCCAAACCAATAGCAAATACCAATGTGGAAAGGCCCCATCAGGATCTCTTCTCTTCATTCACCTATGAGGAAAAATTTTTAATTCATTCTTTCCCCTATTCGTATACTACACGTGATACAGGCGCTTCAATCTATCTCCCCTGTTTAACGTCATTTCCTGATATATCTACCGCATTTACTGTGAGTGTTCTAATTTCCGGATCTCATCCCATTCTTCCTATCCTTTAGCTAAGGTACCTCCAATGTCCTTGATTTACTGAAGTGCAAATAGCCATAAGGAAAAAGACCCAATGCCTGTGTGCGGCATTCATTTATATCAGCAAGCTTGTTAGGAATCTAGTGGTTCTAACATAAAGACAGTCGATATCTCCCTTACCTGTCAACTCCACCACTGACCTTAAAAACTATTCCGCATCTTTTCCCATCTTAATGCTGTCACCCCAGGTCACAGAGTGTAGAAATGGGCCCTCTTCGTCCTAAAAACCACCTCTATCTTCCTGCCACAGAAGATCTGTACAATAAGACCATTAGTAAGGATGAGCTCATTAAAGCCCAACAATCTGATCCATCTTTGAATAAACTTCATCATGCGGCAGTTGAGGGTAAAGATTTTAACACCTTTCCTTGTTTTTATTATCAGGAAGGGGTTTTGATAAGGGCCTATAGACCCCCTGAGCTTACCCATCTAGACACGTGGTCTGAAATACATCAAGTGGTAATTCCCTCCTCAGTCAGACCAGCATTAATTGCCCTTGCCCATGATGGTATTTCAGGACATTTGGGAATCCTAAAAACATATAAAAAGCTCCTCCAACACTATTATTGGCCTGGACTTAGGAAGGATGTGTCAAAGTACCTAAAATCTTGTCATATTTGTCAAATGGTAGGAAAACCAAATGAAAGTATACCAGCAGCTCCCATTAAGACCATCCCTGTATTTTCTACACCATTTGAAAAGATTGTTGTGGATTGTGTGGGCCCATTACCAAAGACTAAGAAGGGAAATCAATTCCTGCTCACAGTTATGGATACCAGTACACGTTATCCTGAGGCTTTTCCCCTTAAAAGCATCACTTCAAAAAACGTAATCAAACATCTTTTGCACCTTTTCACTTCAGTGGGCATTCCTAAAGAGATCCAATCCGATCAGGGCACCAATTTTACGAGCAATCTTTTCAAACAGGTGATGAAAGACCTCAGTGTGGACCATTGTACATCTTCGGCTTACCACCCACAATCCCAAGGTTGCTTGGAACGGTTCCATCAAACTTTCAAATCAATGATTAAAAAATATTGTATAGAACACCAAAAGGAATGGGATGAAAGCATAGACTTGTTACTCTTTGCCATCAGGGAATGTCCCCAGGAGTCATTGGGTTTCTCCCCGTTCGAGTTACTATATGGGAGACAAATTAGGGGACCCCTTAAAATATTAAAGGAGCAGTGGTTTGACACTCCATCTATTAAGCCCGCAACAGTTTCCCAATACATTGACACTTTAAGGGACAAATTAACTGAAGTCCGAACCATTGCTCAGTCAAACTTAAAAAAAGTCCAAGAAAAAATGGTGAAGTCCCAACCTAAATTAGTTAAAAGATCATTTTCTCCAGGTGACAAAGTGTTACTCTTTC
>NW_024751467.1:0-14961 GCF_018991925.1 Homarus americanus
TTAAAGCTGGCAACTGTCGACGATGACGTCTTGAACAAATCAGGCCTCACCAACCAGCCCCCTCTAGGGGTAACATTCCCTTCCCAACACCCTATCCCTCCACCAGCAGCTGACCACCCCCCTCAGAACAATCAGGTACCTCACACCCCAAGTAATAATCAGAGAACTCCCCAAGCTACTGCCCCACTTGTACCAGTAAGACCTGATCAGATTAGGGCTCATAGATATAACACCAGGTCACAGAACATAGATTAAAGTAACGAGTCTAGGGGCACTTCTAATTGTTGATTATCCACCCCGGGATCTTGTCTTTCTACTAAGCTACAGAGTCAGCACTGCCCTTGCTCTTCACGGGCCTGGGCGAGGTCTCCCTGACTCCACACAAAAGTCGGAGATGACACCACCACAGCTGCAGCCGACCCCCTACCAGATGAGCTGAGACCAACGCATCCTGACTCATAATGGATGCCCGACACGAGCGGGACACACAGCGGGCAACCCCGCGGCGAATGGGTGACGCCTTCACGTCGACACTGCAAGCCCCAAGCTCCAGAAACGGGCTTGCATAATGCTGGCCCTCGATCTGGTTGAAGACACTGGGCTGTGTCTCGTCGCTCGCCTGCTGAACGACGAGACACGCACCGAGGCTACGGTCTCACAGCCCACAATACTGACAGACAACATCTATGGGTACCATCAGCCTGAGCAAGCTACGCCATGCAGGACCAGCGCAGCTCCCAGCTCCAGGCAGGGAATCAGGTCGTCCCCTTGGAACCCAGGAGAAAATCCCGAAAACCCGACCTGCAACTCCAGGAGCAGCAAGCAACAGGCAACAAACAACTAGAGGTCCCAGTGGCGCTGCAGACGACAGCTCCCTACGTTTCAGGACCTGTCAACTGGTCCCACGCACTTCCACTCCGGGAATGGATCCACCAGGTACCAGACAAGTAATGGCTGACCTTGGCCCACCCGGGATCTGCCTCGCCGGTGTTTACCACACCATCGGGGACGAAACAGAAGTGACCTGACTACAAGTAGAGGAAGAAACAAGCAAACCCTGGGGGGCCCACCCAAGGAGGGATTCACCACTGTGAGGGTGTGGGACAGGACGGTCAGGGGTCTCGCCGACACTCACGTACGGAGGGCGAACTCTTGTCCGTGGACCCTGCCCTACACGCCATCCAAAGCGATGACACCCCAAGCAGTGGACCGGCTTTGATCCCGGCCGGGAAGGGCGGAAACTCAGATGGAACTAGAAAAATCCATCTGGACCACGACGGAAAATGAGACTCTACAGAGGAAACTCAGATGGGACTAGAAAAATCCATCTGGAATGCGTCAGGAACTGCCGCTCTACACAGAAGTCCAAGTGGAGGAAGTGAGGCACGCGACACACCGCGGCAGACCGCCGGACGGGACAGGAAACGCCAACCACTGTATCTACTGCGTCGTCCACCCTGATGCCGGGCACCGATTGGTGGAGGTGGTGATGGACCACGCGCCACCCGGGATCTCGACGAATGCTGACGAGTTTTTGTTTTTGTCATTGTATCTTGTTAATAATTTCTGCTGCCTTTTTAGTATGTACAAATATTTCTTTTTGTTCACAAGTTGTATTTTTCCCCAACTTCCCCCCCCCCCTTTTTTTTTAAGCGGCCATGTATCTTATTATTATATATGTTGTATGTGCTGCCCTGCGCAAGAGTTTAACAGTTGAAGCAACAAGTATGTAAATCTATTCCAGGCTTGAAGATACTAACGCTAGGGAACCTAAGCAGAAATATGCCAGGGCAAGCAACACCATTGCATAACCTTTCAAACCTCCGACTGTGTACCCTCATTTAACTTCCTAAAGTGACGCTCTCCGACAAGCACCTGCCTAGGCGCTCTCTTTCCCCTTCATATCTACATCCATCTTTCCTTTTCCGTATATTTAGTTAGCCGCTTAAATTTTTAAATATTATCAGACTATGGTAGGATGTGAGGTGTATACTTTGCATCTCAGTAGCTATTTTCGCAGGATGTGCACTCGCTTTGACATCCACTGTCTGGCATAGAACCTTTGATCTTGGCGGGAGGTATAGTGGGCTTTGTCAGATCAAACTAGCGCCAGTAGAAAAACATACACCTATGAGATTGTTGTTTGTAAATGTGAGACTATGTTATCGCCCCAGGGATTATCTCTGATACCACGTGATGTTGATGTCTATATGTGACATCAGTCTCTGTGGCGGAGCTTTGGTCTTGGCGGGAGGTGTAATGATTGTTTGTCAGACCAAAGCTTACAGCCCAGAATTATGTCACATGTAACAGCAAGCACTACAGACCTCGTGGCACCACCACATCCCGGGTTGACACACCTCAGGTCGACCCTAGGGACTTGACCTCGTCCGCTAATGACTTGAGTTAGCCGGGTGACCTACAAACCTCACCTAACCAAGACACCTGGGCAGGACGACACCTGCACACAGCCGTCCAGACCTGACACTTGGGAACCAGAATTCTCACCACCACTCGATCAGCTCTACCCGGCGTCATGACCTTAGTAATTCAAGGACCCGCTAATTAGCCAGCACTCCTGTTGACCCAACAACCCGGTCAAGACACACCCAGTTCAGTAGGAGAGGTCACCCCCCGGCTCGACCAATATATAGGGGCTGGAGCTCCTCTCACGCCCGAGAGGGTGTCTGTAACCAGGAAGGGCCAGCTACCAGGTCCCCGAGTCCCGCTCGAGAGAAGACCGCCACTAAGTGTAACGAAGTCTCAGCCCGGGTCCATCGACAAAGTGCTGTCAACTCCACGTGTAACAGTAAGTGCTGGCTGTGTAGTCTGTGGAAGTGTAGTGATCCCGAACCTCCCCAACGATCGACTTAGTGAAGTGCCCATTCTAGTTGTGAGGTTAGGTTATACGAGAATACCATAGTCTATCATAAATTGTGTACGAACCCCCCTATTAATCCCCCCCTATTGAACTAGTAAAATAAAGCTGTAACACGCATTGGTGTTTTATATACTACACTTGTACTGTGCCTGTGTTAATATACAGTGTTGACATCACACCCTCGAGACACGCTACCATTTCCTCCCGCTATAATACTCTACTACTATAAACTCCTAACTTACCTCTTCATGTGAGATTTTGTCTCATTACAGTGTAAAACAAGTGTAGCCTAGCCTAGCCTAACCTGACCTAACCTAGTGTAAAACAAGTGTAGCCTAGCCTAACCTGACCTAACCTAACCTAGTGTAAAACAAGTGTAGCCTAGCCTAACCTGACCTAACCTAGTGTAAAAACTTAGGTAACATTTTAGCCTAACCTGAGCTAACCTAGTGCAAACAAATTAGCCCAGCCCCTATTTCAGCCTGGCTGGCTGACCTAACCTGGTGCTCAAACAGAGGTGTGCTGGCTGGCCCCAGCTGAGCTACTAACCTAATTAACAAAACAAGTTAACCCAGCTAGCCTAGCCTAGCCTAGCCTAGCCTGACCCCAACAGGCTAACAGGAGTGTAGCTGGCTAACCTGACTGGCCTAGTATGAGCAATTTAGCAGCCTAGCAACCTAACCTGACCTAACCTAGTAGCAAAAAACAAGTGCTTTAGCTAGCTAGCCTATGCTTCTAGCCCACAAGCCAACCTAATTAACCAAAACAAATTGTAGCTTCAGCCCCGCCTAGCCTGGCCTAACCTGGTGGCAAAACAAGTGTAGCCTAGCCTAGCCTAACCTGACCTAACCTAGTGTAAAACAAGTCTAGCCTAGCCTAATCTCGCCTGACCTGACCTTATCTAACCAAAACTAACCTAACCTTGACCTGATCTGATCTGATCTAATATAGTGATTAGTTTTAATCAGATTATTATCCGTCTTTTTGATCAGTCTAAGTTTCTTTCATCTTACTCTTCATTTTTTCTCTGTTGTTCCTCTCTGTTATATTTTTTCTTTATGCTTTCTTTTCTTTCCCTCCTCCTCCTCTTCTTATTCCTCTATTGTTCTTTAAGAAATCAGGATAACTGTTAAGATTTGTTGACCAATTTTCTCTACATTTTCATTGAGAGATTACTTATTAAAACAACATTATCTGTATTTATATTATCTGAAGAGGAGTCCCGGCCACAACAAACGCCCCCCACACTAACATAATGAAACACTCCAGTAAATTATGTAAATATTCAAAAGGATTTGGATTTAATTGTAGTTTGTTTAATTTTAGGAACATTTCATTAGTGTTAACGGGAGGCAGGTAATGGCTATTATTAAAAAGCTTACCTTATAATGACTACGGTCCCTCCAGCCAGACTTATACTAGCGTCTAAAGCCAAGGTGTGGTAGAGTCAAGGTTACCCACTGAAAAGTTTATTTGGATAAGTTCGGTGTGATTCTATTAGGTTTGGCTCCATTAGGCGATGTAAGGTTACCTGGAGTGGATGATTATGTGTTGGGTGGGGCGGAGAGGAGTCACACCAGGTTAGTTAGACTCCAGTTAGTGTGTATTTTATCCCTTTAACTCTCAAAGGAAAATTAAATAGATTAGTTGTTTTATAAGATAATTATTTAATTTTAATTTATCGGTTTATACTTTCATGATGTTACGTAAGTCTATAAATTCACTTAATTATTTTAATGGCAGGATAATAAAAAGATACCTGCTGTAATTACCGTGTTGGAAACTACAATTAGACAACCAGAACAGCATCATTGGCCATTACAGAGCGTTATGTTGTGTAATGTAAGCACTTAAGTCAGTGGCCTAAAGCCTCAGGGCTGCTGTGTGAGGTGGTTCAGTCACGATACAAACATTACCAACATGTTTATCTTCACCAGGTGGGCTTAACATGACCAGGTGATGCCTTACTAACTCTTGGACAATTATTGTTGTTTAGTGAATTTTTATGAAGCTGGAAGATCATTTTACACTTCTTGGAGAAAATTTGGTAAAACAACATTTTCATCCAAATTTCCCCAATTGGTACATATTTTTTTTTGTATTTTGGTATTTTTTAACTGACCTGACCTGACCTCATCTGACCTAACATGAAAATAATCCTAGTGATAATGGTAAAAAATGCCAAATACCTATTGGGATAAAAACGAATATTAACCGATATTTTTGTATTATGGAGAAAACAAAATCTTCAAAAAAGTACGAAAAGTTAAAAACATAAATCAATATTTTTAACAACTCCTCCAGGTATCTTTTGTTAGTTTCACCTTCAGTGTCCTCATGACAGTCCTTGTCATTTTACTATTGTTTGTCTTCCTGTATCTTGGATGTTCTCTATGTCACAGTTTGTCTTTGTTCTTTATTATACTTCGTCACTGTCCATGTTTTACTGCATTATATTTCTTTGTTGTGATAAAATAGTTCCAAGACCTTCAGTTATAAACAATAATCATATGAAAGTCTTTGACAACAACTTAAATTATTCCTTATTTTCGTTACTTAGATCCATTGAATTCTTGTGTCCGTGGCCGTGACAATGATAATATTAGAGTATAATGAAAGGACTAATATTGAGTAGTCTCTCAGGTTTTCATTCGACTGTATAAGTTTATCACAGTAAGCAGTCTACTGTGTTATCATCCATACATACAAAGCTGTAGCGAGACTGCTGGAGTTATGCTGCATCATATTAATGCAGCATGCAGCATAATGCGACCTCCTCTCCCTCCCTCCCCGACATGACAGCATAATGCAGCTCCCTCTACCTCCCTCCCCAGCATGACAACATAATGCAACTCCCTCTCCCTCTCTCCCCAGCATGACAGGATAATGCAGCTCCCTCTCACTCCCTACCCAGCATGACAACATTATGCAGCTCCCTCTCCCTCCCTCCCCAGCATGTCAACATAATGCAGCTCCCTCTCCCTCCCTCCCCAGCATGACAGCATAATGCAGCTCCCTCTCCCTACCTTCCCAGCATGACAGCATAATGCAGCTCCCTCTCCCTCCCTCCCTCCCCCAGCATGACAGCATAATGCAGCTCCCTCTCCCCTCCACTCTGACACATGAAAGCAGCATAATGCAGCTCCCTCTCCCTCCCTCCCCAGCATGACAACGCCGACTGCAGGCTCCTCTCCCCTCCCTCCCCAACATGACAGCCTTCCCTTTTGGCTCTCCCCTCCTCCCCAGCATGACAGCATAATGCAGCTCCCTCTACCTCCCTCCCCAGCATGACAACATAATGCAACTCCCTCTCCCTCTCTCACCAGCATGACAGGATAATGCAGCTCCCTCTCACTCCCTACTCAGCATGACAACATTATGCAGCTCCCTCTCCCTCCCTCCCCAGCATGACAGCATAATGCAGCTCCCTCTCCCTCCCTCCCCAGCATGACAGCATAATGCAGCTCCCTCTCCCTCCCTCCCCATCATGACAGCACCCTGAAGTTCCTTAATGAGTTGGGCTCCAGACTTAGTGAAACTACCAGAGACTCCAGGGCATCGAGCTACTATTTACAAGACAACCAACTGGGAGATGATGGTAATGGAAGGCGAAAGACATCAGGTAGATTTTCGATTTTTACAGAACTTAATTTGGTTGGGACACAAAGACAGGCTGGAAGGGTGAGGTATGAGGATCTGGTAGGGTGGAATCTTGATTTGATTTTGCCGCTTGCAGCGGCTACTTTATTGTGCACCCCACACTCATCCTGTGAGCGGTAGCGCAAAAGGATTACAGAGTAGGGTTTACAAAGGGTCATAATAATTAACCCCGGTTGTCAGGATATTATGGCACCGAAAGTTACACAGTATTTCATTTACATTATTTGTTTAGTTCTTTACATAAAGGGTAACTTATTCACAAATGCGTGAGAACAGGCGTGTGAGGCAGTATGTCTGGCCTCACACTTTGTTATTCACATTTACGTGGGAGGTATTCAAGCACATTGCGTATTTGGTTCCTGTACATGAGGGCGGGTATAGTTACTGGTAAAAAAGTGGATACAATCTTAATATGTCGGCTATCTTGCGTATTGTTAGAGATGAAGTGTTGGCACCATTTCACACACAGTGTGCTTGGACCCTGTCCCCTAAAAGTTCTATCTTCACACAGTCGAGGACGTAGTGTTCAAGTGTGTGGCCATATGTATGGCCACACACTTTACATTTAGTTTTGTTTACATCTGCTTGAGGAACATACTGCCAAAGGTACTTATATCCCAACCTTAATCTAGCAGTTACAACATCTTGTAATCTAGTGATCTTGTTACTTGCTACATATACATGTTTCACTTGATACATCTCATCATGGTAAACTATGGATCGACTAGTGCCTGTTTGCACTTGTCTACTTGCGTCAAACTCATCAATAAGTTCTTTCCTAATTACAGTTTTAAGGGTTCTTTTTGACAGACCCAAATTGTATTCAACGGTGTCTTTGTTAGACGCGAGTTTGGCGAGGGCATCAACTCTGTCATGTTTTATGAGGCCTATGTGAGAGGGATCCACAACAGTTTGACCCTGACACCCCGGTCAACAAGGCACGCATATTTGTGTCTGGCTTCAGAGACAATATCGTGACAACCTGAGTCGAGGGTACCAAGGGCAAGTAGTGAGGATAGAGAGTCAGTGATGATGAGACTGTCAGTAACAGTGGTTTCAATGAATTTAATAGCTGTGAGTATGGCAACTAATTCAGTTTGTGGAGTGGATGCCCAGTTGTTAATTCTAACTCCTTTCTCAATTATATTACCGTCAGGTTGAGTCACAACAATAGCACTTCCAGCCCTCCCACAGGCGGTGTTTAGAGATCCATCAGTGTAGATGGTCTGTGTGATATTATCATCAGTCTGTAGAGTGTGTATGTGTTCAAGAGCTCTCAATTTGGCAGTGTGTTGGAGATAAATGCTTTGTATAATTATTTTTTTAGGCGGATACGTCGGTATTGTGATATCGAAGGGAACTGTCCGCCAGGGTGGCAGGAAGCGCTGTTGTCTCAACTTTGTACAGGTGGTCTAGTCCAAACATCTTCATATGTGTAGCTGTAGTTTGGATCCATTTAGACTCAGTAGTCCCATGGTTCATACATTCTAGCAATTTTAAGGAAACAATGTTATCAGGATCACCACGCAGAAGCCTCAGGGCTATCATGAGGTTGACTTCAATTGTTCTATCTTTAACACTGGGTATACCTAGTTCTTTCCTCATATTAAGTACTTTAGTGCTCATGGGACATCCTAGGATAATTCTGAGGGCTTTATTTTGCATTTTCTCGAGCTTGTCAACTCCTTTCCCATCATGAAGGACCAGGGCTGGTGCGTGGTAATCTATCAGAGATCTTATATAACCTAGTTACATTGTTTTAACAATTCTAATATTAGCACCATAGTGCGGGCTGTACCCTGCTACACTTCTAAGAGGTCTGAGTCTGTCAGTACATTGGCGAGTTAGCTGTTGTATGGCAGGTAGGGTACAAGGGACGGAAACACCAAGATATTTAAAAGAAGAAACATAGTCAATAGTGTTGTTACCTATCTTGAACTTGGCGGGGCCGCGTTTGCGGTTACCAGCTTGTTTGTTGAACACCTTAGTTTTCTCAGTGGAGATAATAAGACCGAGGTGTTCACAGGCTGCGTATACATGGTTCAGGGTGGTTTGCATTTCACGATGAGTTTTAGTATGTATAAGAATATCATCAGCATAGCTGATTGAGATATTGCTGGGGTTGTCTGGTATTAAATTTAATAATGCATTCATAAGAACATTGAACAAAGTAGGGCTAAGTACTCCACCTTGAGGGGTACCAAGTTGCATATCTTTAACTTCACTTTTGTAACCCTGAAACAGTGCAGCAGCCCTTCTGTTGGTTAAGTAACCACTTATCCAGTGTAACAGCCTACCTCCTATATCCATTTTGGCTTGTTCGTACAATATCAGTTGCCTATTGACAATATCAAATGCAGCTTTTAGGTCAAGAAATGTGGTGTATCTGTGCCTTTCATCACCATGCACAGTTAGGAATGTGGTGATGCAATTATGTACACCTTTACCATGGGTGAAGCCATTTATGTTAGGAGACATGTGTTCTCTGATTCTATATAAGAGTCTGCCAAGAACCATCCTCTCAAAGGTTTTACACAGGCAGCTGGTTAGTGATATGGGACGAAAGGCATCAGGCTGTCCTGGTTTCAGTATTGGTACAACAATACTGCTGGTCCATGATGTGGGTAGTTGGCCCTCGGCATGACTCATATTGTACAATACCAACAATGGATTGCCTGGCACGCGCCCTAGTAGTCTAATGATGTTGTAGGTGACTCCGTCCTCTCCAGGGGAAGTAGACCTACCCCTGGCGAGGGCGGCGTCAAGCTCCCACTCAGTATATGGAACATCACACTCATCGTGCTGTTTGCCCAGCATAAAGCTAATAAGATTACTTCTCTCTACAGACTTCGCATCAAGGAGTCCCCGAGTCCCAGCTGGTAACATGTCATAGCTAGACACATGAGCCCACTTTGTTATTAGCTCATTCGACTTTTGCAGAGGGTTTGGATGGGAGACGTGTCTTCTGTTTTTACCTCTGATTATGTTTATGTCTTTCCAGGCTTTGCTGAGGGATATGTGTTGGTTCAGGCTGTTGACATATGTCTCCCATGCATTTTGTCTGAGTTCGTTTACACGTTCCCTGACAGCAGCAAGGGAAGCTTGATACAATTGTAACATTTGAGGTGTTCTAAATTGTCTGTAACCCTTACCCACCCTCCTGACCCTAGCCCTGAGTTTTTTCAGCTCAGGGTCATTATAGCACTGCTGTTGCCTGTTCCCATTATGCTGACCACGTTTTCTCCTTTTTTTGGTGGAGGCTTTGTTGGTGAAGTATACATAAGTCCTATCTATCAGATCGTCATGGAAACTTTGGTAATTGTCAGGCTTGTAGTCCTTGTACCAGTCATGGATGAAGTCTATGAACTGGCTTTCATGTTCTTGCTTGACTGTGATTCTACGTCTGTTGAGTTTACCACCAGTGGGGGTGTCATTGGCTACATGTATACTAGCTTGGATTGGGCTGTGGTCAGACATAAGATCAGTGACAACATCAGAGCTATGAGTTGTGTATGATAGATTAAAGCCAATACATTTATCTAGACCCCCGCCATAGATGTGTGTTGGTTCATTATTACCTATAATTTGAACATCTTCATATGCACTGAGAAGTGAGATAAGTCTCCTACCATTGGTGTTAGTGGTGGAGTCACCTAATTTCTTGTGTCTAGTATTCAGGTCACCCATTAGGACAGTGGGCTCAGTGTGTAAAAAGTCTGGGAGATCTGTGTATTGAAGCTGATCTGAGGGAGCATAGGCGTTTAGCACGTTGAGTGTGGAGTTGCCCAGGTGGATAGTGATCCAATGGTACTGAAGGTTGGTAGATGGGTGGAATATGAGGGACTGGAATGGTAGGGTATGAGGGATTAACAGGGTAGGGTATGAGGGACTAACAGGGTAGGGTATGAGGAACTAGTAGGGTAGGGTATGAGGAACTAGAAGGGTAGGGTATGAGGACTGGCAGGGTGGGGCATAAGAGACTAACAAGACTGGGTAGAAGGGTATGACAATCTCCTCTTCTACACTAATCACGCCACACGTTCTCCCTAAGTCATCAAAAAATATACATTTGTCATGGAGTTCAAAAATTCCTCTTTTACCAACACAAGCTCTCGTTCTTGTAGCCATTGTGATTTAGGCTGAGGGGATAGAGAGATATGGTGAAGGAAGTAGGAACAGATAAAGAGAATGACGGACATAGATACGAGGATATAATAATTGTGGAAGGGGAAGGAAAGAGGAGATAGTGGTAGAGGAAGCAGGGAAGGAGAGTAGGGGAGAGAGAGTGATGATATATTAAGGTTAATAGAGACAAGGGGAGATAGGATAGGTAAAGAGGATACGACAGGGCAGATTTAATCTAATTTCATGGGTAAGAGATGGCAGGAGACCTAGTGAGTGAGTGAGTGGGACAACCATTGATCGTGATCACGCCCCAGTCCACAAGATCGTACACACAAGATAGAGTCAAAGGAACAGAGGAACATATTCGGTTTGTTGTCGAACACTTGAATCAAAGGAGCAATAAGTTATTACTGAGTCACTGCACGTTGACTACATATTATAGTGTTTGTAAAGATCTTTCTTGTTACACTGGTCGAGAAGATCAGATAGCGACCGTACCTGAGCTGTGGCCCATATCTACAGAACCTCGACCATATTAGTTGGTAAAATTGTCTTCGTTTTCTTTGGTGAGTGATCGTGTATATCCAGATGTAATAACTGAAATGTGTTCAGTGTCTCCAACAGGACCCGGCTGTACTCTCTTATCGCTGGGACCTCTATCAGTCTGCCTACACGAATATCAATAAGACCAGTTTCAACTTCTCTACAAACTTTAAGAGCGTTCGGTCGAGGAGTTCAGGTACGAAAAAAGTATGTTAAGTGAGAATAAATTAACTCGAGGCCAGTCAGTGTGTCAAAACAAGGTCGGGCCCACATCAACTGGCAATATAATCACATAAGGCGGATCATGACGATAACACATTTGTGCTTATTGTTTCATCAAAGTACTTAGGCAACATGTTAAATCTATTGTTTGTGTGAAAGTAAAAGGAGAAGCTGTATAGGTTGATCCACAGTTCCTGTTTCAACATCTAACAAAAGCATCAGGGAGAGTGTAAGGTAGGTGAGTAGTGTAACCACCCACTGTACTCTGAAGGGTCTGGCCTAAGAAACACCTTATGGACTATGAGCTGTACACTGCTGCATCACATTAACCACCAGGAGTTGCAAACAAACACTCCAAAAGTGCCTTTATGGAGGAGACCGATGAATTTCAAAATGAACACTGTGACTCCTGCTGTCTCGGTAGGGTCGTCAAAATCCTTCGTCTGTCGTGTCATATCGTCTCACACAAAATCGTAAACATACTTTTTGGAGCGTATCTACATCTTACAGCATGATGACACTAAATGGCCGCCTTAAAATGTTATTCTCAAAGACTTAATTATCCAATGAAAAAATTCACCCACTAAAATTTAAGATCACGTTGAAGATAAACTCATTAAAGTTTTATACTGTACTATAATGGAAATTAAAGTTCACTCACTCGCACTCTTGGGCAGAAATTATAATTTAAGTTCTCATTTTAGAACAGTCTTGGCTGTTTTTAGGTCCTGCTATGGTTACTGTCTGAGTCATAATCAACCTCACTTAGCATCTTCTATTTCATTTTGGCGCATTTCATGTTGGTGTATTTCATGTTGGTGTATTTCATGTTGGTGTATTTCATGTTGGTGTATTTCATGTTGGTGTATTTCATGTTGGTGTATTTCATGTTGGTGTATTTCATGTTGGTGATCACCTGCCACCCACCAGAGACTTGGGAAGGTTAGAAATAGTATCATCTCTGTGTTTTATGACGTCTTCGAGGTTTATATCTTCACCTCACCTCCTGAACCACATCCTCAAGACGGACCATTTCTTACCCCTGGTCGTCTTCTTAGCTAGTCAGGCTTATTTACATTCTTCTCTCACAGCGCTGCGCCCCCTGGCGAGAAACTCTCCCTCATTTCTTGTAAACTTTTAGAGAAGTAAAGTTTATTCTCAACTGGTTGTACAGATGAAGCGTCACAACTTCTTGATATCTTTGCTTTGTGATTATAATACCAACGTGTCTGAGTCGTGTATTTGTTTATAAACTTAATGGAATAATATTTACCCAAGTTTAAGAGGCACTAAAGACATTATAAGGGCTGAATATTTTAAATTATCTGCATCACTTGAATCACTTGAATCAGGAGTGAGAAAATGAAATTAAAACAAAAAAGAATTGTAAGTGAATGAAATATCGAAATCCTTGAAAAAACTAAATTTCTTAAAAACAGTAATGGACTAAGACAGCAGTGGAAGGTAAGGAGATTGGTGGAAAAGAAAGGAGAAGACCGAAGGAGGAAGGTAAAAGGAGGGAAGATGGAGGGGAGAGGAAGATGAAGGGGGGAGAAGAAGGGAGGAGAAATGAATGGGGAGATGGAAGGGAGGAAGAAGGGAGGGAAGATGAAGGGGTAAGATGGAGGAGAAAGACGATGGGGAGAAGAAGATGAAGGAGAAGATGAAAGGTGGAAGATGAAAGGCAGGAAGCGACAGTGCAAAATAGATCGGCAAGAGACACAGTTGTACCAGAGGTGGTAAAAATATACACCAGGAAGGAATCAGGTGTGGCAATGTAATACACACACACACACACTCTCTCTCTCTCTCTCTCTCTCTCTCTCTCTCCATATTATGTTGCTCAGATTTCTCTCTCTTTTTCCAAAATACAAAACTCAACTTAATAAAGGCAACACATGTACTGTACTATGACTGCCAGTGTATTACAGCATCAACATTATTATATAAGAGTATATATTATACTTAAACCCCCCCCCCCCCCAGGTATCGCCGGGATGGTTAATCTTCAGGTGGGATACGCTGGGCGGCGAGGGGAGTGACAATCTACCTGTGTCATTAAGGTCTCTGTTACCTTTTCCTGGGGCGACACTTCAGGTGAGTTATTATATAAAAAAGAGACTCACTTTATACAATACATGAAAAAATAACACCACCATTTAACATAAATTAACACACAATACAGTACTGAATGCCTAACTAGCTTAGCTCCCCCCACCCCAGCCTCCCTTGAGCGAGCGGGAGCGTGCTGTGTATGGCCACCACCCCAACCAATCACCTCGACTCAGCTAGGTGGACAGCCCACCTGCTATTACTCCCTACTACTTTACTTCCCGTTTCTATTCTTTCCTTCTCTCTTTCCTCTCCTCTCTCATGGCAAAGTCATTTCCCACTTTACTTCATCATCGTTACTCAGTAAGACAACAGTAGACCACGACGCTTAACACTGTACCTGCCTGACTCTGGTGTTACCTGTACTGTGTTAATTGGCTTGAAGAACATACAACTCTAAAACGTGATGAATTGTTAATTTTCATAGGAAGATGAACTAGACAAAAAACGACCTTTATAACTAAATGTCAGACCAAATACTGTCAAGAGGTGTGAACAGCTTCCATATGGAGAGGAGAGGATCTTTAATTGAAGTCTAATGTGTCACTTCACGCAATAACTCTGTGGGGTGGACACATCGACAACACAAGAGTGACCGACATATAAACACTTCCGAGCCAACGATAACTAATGACTTTTTTTGTTTGTCCTTTCAGAACAAAGTTCACTCCTGGGATTATCTCTCATATACGAAGCATCACCAAGCACAAGCACCACACACCTGTATGGGTCTTCAGTATCGTCAACCAGCAACTGTCTACATGATAATAGTCCAGACAAATTCTTCCTTTTACTTTAACCCGGAAATAAACATCATCGACAGGTTTATTATAAATAATTATGACGACAGTAAGTTTTCAAGGTTCAAGTGTCCTTATTTCCTGCCAATGGTTCCAGGAAAACCTTAAAACTTACAATTAATAAATAATTAAAGATTTTTGTTTCTTGTATCTATATATATAAAACAAAGAAGTATGTATTTTTGTTTGTTTGTGTGTTTGTGTGTCCGCACGAGAATCTCGGAAACTACTATACCGATCTGTAGTGATGATGGATGGTGTTATATGTAGTGATGATGGATGGTGTTATATGTAGTGATGATGGATGATGTTATATGTAGTGATGATGGGTGGTGTTATATGTACTGATGATGGATGTTATATGTAGTGATGATGGATGTTATATGTAGTGATGATGGATGGTGTTATATGTAGTGATGGTGGATGGTGTTATATGTAGTGATGATGGATGATGTTATATGTAGTGATGGTGGATGGTGTTATATGTAGTGATGATGGATGATGTTATATGTACTGATGATGGATGTTATATGTAGTGATGATGGATGATGTTATATGTAGTGATGGTGGATGGTGTTATATGTAGTGATGATGGATGATGTTATATGTACTGATGAT